>NC_092126.1:200596940-200719440 GCF_043159975.1 Macaca nemestrina | reverse complement strand
AAAAACGCATTACACTGAAAAAGTCCCACTCTCACTAATTTAGTCATCAGCCTTCGAAAATTTCACAGCTCAGCTCTGTTAAAATGGGAGCCACAACATACAGGCCCATAGCCTGCATAGGACATCATAAAGAAACATGAATTAACCTATTAGAACAAAATTTTGGATACATTTCATAAATTTGAGGTGACATGTTCATGTGTTACATGCTTTTGTTGTTGTTGTTTTGAGTCAGGGTCTTGCTCTGTCACCCACGCTGTAGTGCAGTGGTGTGATCATGGCTCACTACGACATCAAACTCCTGGGCTCAAGCCATCCTCCAACCTCAGCCTCCCAAATAGCTGGGACTGGAGGTGTGTGCTACTGTGCCCAGCCAAATTTTTAATTTTTTGTAGAGAGGGGGAATCTCGCTTTGTTGCGTAAGTTGGTCTTGAACTCCTAGCCTCAAGCAATCCTCCTGCCTCAGCCTCCCATATGTATTATTTTCTTTTTTCTTCACCCAACATAGATCTTTGATGTGTTATTTTTGAAATTATAACATTTAAAGAAAAACAATCCAAATCAAATTTAATTATTATTGAGTTATTAAATTATCTAAGGCCCAATAGATTAAAGTATCATCTTATATAATCAGTAGTCAAACAGGAATCAAAAAAGCAGAAACTCAGTCTCTTAGGTGGAAAAGGGCCAAATTCTTTCTCTGGAGATGTTAAGACCTAAGCTTATAATGAGGAATAAATGGTTCTTAGGACTAGGTTAGCTGACCAGCTTTTGAAAATGCCTTGCAACTTGCTTAAAAAACTATAAAACCATTAGCAACTTCAAGAAACTTAGAAAAAAATACAAAGACGTTTCAGTTTCTCTGCAATGCTGGCAAGTTTTGGATTACTTTTCTCCTTTAACAGGCCCCACTTGGAACAGCAACACTTTTTATAAAAATTTAAAAAAATAAACAAATGTATAAGGTTTTACTTCTCCACAAAAAACAGTTGCAACTTCTGGCTTTTTGACTATTTTTAACAATCTTTTTATGTTCTATGTTCTGAAAGTTGAACCAAGTACTTCTACTAAACTTAGTTATGAGTCATTAATACAATCTCTGATTATCATAAAACTTTTGTCTATATTCAAATATGGTGATAAATTTGTTTTCTAAATAAACATTTGCTAGCCTCTTTTGACTTACAGGTAATACAAGTTCCCTCTCAACATCAACATCTCTTTAAGTAAGCATTGTAATAAAAATTACATTTAAAAATGATCATATTAGCTATCAATTTTAATCATGCATATTTTATCAACTATTAAAGAAAAATAAAAAATAACCGGTTATTGACAGTGCATAACCTTCTTTGCTGCAATTAATGATCATTCATTTTGGCAAAATAAGTCACATGCTCACATTATAATTTAAAATATTCATTACATTTTGATTTCTAAAATCAATGTTGTAACTAGCTTCCTATCAGCCAAATAATTCTTTCTCACATTGTAAACATTAGGTTTTTAAATTAAATGTGATACTAAGTTAATTTGGTGTTTTTAGCTTTAATAATGTGCATTTGATCTCGAAAAGTCCAGTCTCATTAACAACCTATGGAAGTGAAATTCACAGTTGTTTTTAAATGGGAATGTATCAATAATAATGCAAGATTACATTTTTCTGGAAAAAAATGATAAAGTGTTCAAGATCTAAATAGGCACTCATGACTAAATTTACCTAAAGACAGATCTCTTCAGGTAAGTAAATAAAAGGCACACTTTAAATGCATGAGTATTTTTAATTGACAGTGACCTATGATTTAATAGAGTTGAAGATCTGTGCTTACAGACATCATGGAGGAATCCCATGGTCTTAATGAGCAAAAAGTTGAGTCATAAAAAGGTTTATTCATTAGCTTTGAAAAATGAGAAAACATAGATTTCCCCCTTGACCTAAAAACTAAGTTAGGAAATAATAAAACTAAAAACACATTGTTGTTCCTAATTTCATTTATATTTCTAGTTGTTATTTTATCTGTTTTTTGTTTGTTTTACATTCAGTGTTACAAAAGGGAAATGTATGTGAACGTATAATAACCGAGGATACATATAATTTAATATAATAATTTCACTAAACAAACGATGTAGAGGCACTTCTTAACCATGCATTTAAGTTAGTTTTTTCTTTTGTTCTCAAGGTCAGAACTAGAGAGAAAACTTTACTTGATTCATGCATAACAATTTCCTCTTTAACTTCCCCCAAAATAAAAGACGATGAGCAAGATATAAGGGAAAATCAGTTATGTTTAATTTTTATAATTGAAATAATAACATATTAAGGATTACTTAATTTATTATCTTTACGAATCAAACTATGCTGTTTAATTATTTCAATATTTAAAATGATATTATTTCTCTTTACGTAGAAATGAAAGAAACAAAGAAAAGGCATTTCAAAGCATCATGACCAGTGAACAAAAAACCACAACCACTAATTATAAAATGTTCCAGGATTTGAGGGGATCATAGACATGTGGAAAAAGGCAATTAAGTATGGAAGAAGAGGAAGATGAAATAAGCACCATACCACATGATGAGACACAAGAGACAAGCACTTATTTTATTCCCAAACTCTATAAATAATTGACAGCTCCTACAACCATAATTAATTGATCTAAGTAATGCTTGAAAGAAACCTACTACCACATTTCTAACAGGGATAAGATACAGCTCGAAGTCAAGACTGGCAATTAAAATATCTTATCCAGCATTTTATGGTCACATAAATTAAGTGTTGGTATCAAAGCAACAATTAAGCAAAAGGGAGGACAAAAGAACAACTAAATTAATAATGCATTTCTAGTAGGCTTTTTTTTCTATTTTGGTATCCTAATGGCTAGAAAATGACCTACTGAACACATTTATAGTAAATACATAAGGCCTCTGTACTTGGAAGTTGTTTTTAATATTTTAATCCATGAATGCTGCCTCCAACTTGATTAATGTATGTGATACCTTATCATTTTTACCATTTAAAAATGCAAACCTTAATCTTCCAGATTATAACCAAAACTGAAATGTATTTTGAAGCAACTTCTAGCTAACTACACTCACATGTGTTCGTTATGAAGTTTGGTAATACGTGCCTATAAGCAGACTTTACAAAAAGAAACACATTATTTTATCTCCATGCCCAAACTCCACAGCATTTAGTCTCCTGCCTTTTATTTAATCTATAATTTAAGTAATTTAAAAAATTGAGTTCTTACTCTTATGTTAGGTTTTGAAAAACCAAGTGTCCATCTTTGGTTTCGCCAATCTTGAAACCACCTGTAAGCCTTTACTCCACAAGAACTCCTTGGCCAACCTTCCTGTACTCAATCCATTCCCGAGTTTTAACCAGCAAACCGATTTGCCACCTCTTACTATATGCCTCAAAGACTGGCTGTCTGTACATACCGGAATTTAAAACCTACATAGAAAGTGTGAACATTTTAATTGCTTAAGGTTACTATATGAAGTAAAAGTTTTATAGGGTGGAAGTGTAAGAGATGTGATTACGTGTTAAAGGATTTTATTTTAGTTAGATGGAGGGCTGCAAATAGAAGCTGACAGTTTTGGATATGGATTTTCAGTAGATAACTCTGCTCTATCTTAAAAAGCAAAAGAAATTTTTAATTAGACTTCCAGTTTAATTAAACAGAAAAAATATCCATGTATTCTAATGTTTTGTACTGTGGAGACATGAGAGAGATAAAATATAAGCAACTTAATCTATAATCTATGATCTGTTTAATATGTTTATTATTTTGAATCATATAGCATGTTTTAGTTAGAAGGAATTTAGAGAACTTTTTAGTCCAACTCTTCTTCATTGTACAGATGGAAAAACTGAGTCCACTTAGGTTAAATAATTGGTTTAATACTGTAATAAACCAAATAGCTTAAGAAAGTCCATTAAATCCCAATTTGATTATCATTACCCACTGACTACTTGGACAGATTCCAAAGAAAACAAAGAGCTTTTTATTAAAACAATTAAAAAATATTTTGAGATTGAAATGAGACTATGTCTGAAGCAGCTCTAGGTAGAATATTAATGGAAAGTCTTGTGGCAGCCACAAGATTTGACCAAGATGCTTCATTGGGGAGCGGTTGCTTATTTTATAGTTTTCCCATTAGACTAGCCCCAGAAACTCAACACTTAGAAGAGAATTATCTTAATATAGTAAGTAATCTCAGTGTATTAAGCATTAACCACAGCAGAAAATTAAGCCCATTCCTGTAACAACCATTTAAATTTGATACTATATCTATTAGTTTACTTTCAGTTCTGAAAACATTTCAAGCTCAGGAATTTTATTCTCAGGCTCATGAATTTAGGTTGAAGACAATGTCATCATAATCGCTACCTGTCACAGAGACATAAGGCCTCTACTGATAAAATAGATGGTTTATTCTGTCATGATGACAGTTTTAAAAAGTGACAGCTCTCTTAAGAAGAAAATGGTACAAAAATAATATAATGGTTTGTGTGATTTTTTTTAAGTAAAAGATTTAATACATGAGGAAGGTACAGTTGTGATTTTGATTCAAATCAGCAACTCATCAATGAATCAATGCACATTTTAGACATTTTTTTTCAAATGTATATTTTAGACCTTTGGTTTTATTGTTGTTACTGAATTTTTAAAAAATAAGGTATTACATAGTTAAGAAGAGCACTTCACCATCAATTTTCATATGATAATTTTAGGCCTTCTCTCAAAGTTTCTATATGCAGATCATGATTGAATATTGTTGTTTAATCTAAGTCTTGCAGGGAAGGCAGGTGACTCTTTTATTTGGAACTAGGTCCAACCTAAAGTTTTGATCATATTTACAAGACAGGATAGCCTCACCTTCAAAGATTCATTCATTTGTAAGTCAAACTTCATAGAAGGATGAAATGATTATTTTAAATATCATTTTTAAAAATACAGAAACATAAAATTTATTATTAAAAATAAACTTGCATTCAATAAAATATTTTAATTCAACATATATAGCAACCTCAGTTGTTTAGTAAAACAATGCTATTTTTAAAACTTGAAAAAAAACACTTCATGAAGATAGTGCTTTTACTAAGGGAAAGAGTAGGAGATAAACTGCCCGTAAAGAGGGAAACAGAAAATAAAGTATATTTTTAGATTATTATCGTGAGCACTAATATCTAACAGGTTAGCATACTAATAAAGTGGTCATTCAAAATGCTGTGTAGTGTAAGATAAATATATGAACAAGCCAAAGGGATCCAGTCTCATTTTATTGTGCACTTTATAATACAGGACAAAGCTAGTTAAACAGATGGCACTCAGGATTTCTCAATGAATTCAGCATCTGTGTGTACATGTTGCATAAATGCCAATTAAAATGTGTCCGAGTAAATTTACATCCCTTGCTGATAGATAGTAAGCCAATCTTGCTGGCTCAGGATCAAGGTTAAACTTAATCATCTGCTGAACTTTCAGCAAGTTGCTCTCAAATTGTACAGAAATTCCCAGTGAAATAATAAAAACAGAACTCCTATTGATTTGTATTTATTTACATTCATAACTCATTTCTGCAGCCTTGGGCTAGAGCTCAAAGGGAAAAAAGTTACTATTTGTATGACTTGGCCAAGTATACTTTTGACCATATTTCCAACAAATACCTCTTTGATTAAAATGCCGGCATGAATAAATTTTCCTAACCTCCTCCTTGCAACTTCCCAGTTGAAATAATTTTGTTTTAAAATGATCCTTTCAAAATGATCTTGAACAAAGGAAAAAGGCATGTAGCAGTAGGTCTATTATTTATATAGCAAGGAACAGGGCGTCCGCCTCAGATTGACAGGCAGCCATGAAATTACTAGAAGCAATTCTTCCTAGAGGAATATAAAAATGGCTTCCCCTGGCAGTTTTTAAATACTACTTTGCTTTAGTACCCCAACCCCAACCCCCAGTACATTGGGACCCACATAAAGCTTGGTCGCTGTTGGTGTACAGAAGAGCTACTGATTTGTGTACCTTAATCTTGTATTCGGAAATTTTGCTGAATTCTTTTATCATTTCTAGGAGCTTTCTGGAGGAGACTTTAGGGATTTTTTAGGTAAACAATCATATTCTTAGCAAACAGTAACAGTTTGATTAACTCTCTACTGATTTGGATGCCCTTTCTTTCTTTCTCTTGACTGATTGCTCTGGTTACGACTTCCAGTACTATGTTGAAGAGGAATGGTGAGAGTGGGCATCCTTGTCTTGTTCCCGTTCTCGGAGGGAATACTTTCAGCTTCTCTCCATTCAGTATTACGTTGGCTGAGAGTCTCTCATAGATGGCTTTTACTACATTAAGGTATGTCCCTTGTATGCCGATTTTGCTGAGAGTTTTAATCATAAAGGAAAGCTGGATTTTGTCAGAAGCTTTTTCTGCATCTATTGAGATGATCATGTAGTTTGTATTGTTAATTCTGTTTATGTGGCGTATCGCATTTACTGACTTGCATATGTTAAGCCATCCCTCTATCCCTGGCATGAAACTCACTTGATCATGGTGGATTATCTTTTTGATATGTTGTTGGATTTGGTTAGCTAAAATTTTGTTAAGGATTTTAGCATCTATGTTCATCAATGATACAGGTCTATAGTTTTCTTTTTTGGTGATATCCTTCCCTGGTTTTGGTATCAGGGTGATGCTGGCTTCATAGAATGAATTAGGGAGGGTTCCTTCTTTTTCTATCTTATGGAATAGCGTCAAAAGGATTGGTACCAATTCTTCTTTAAATGTCTGGGAGAATTCTGCTGTGAATCCGTCTGGTCCTGGACTTTTTTGTTGGTGGTGGTTATTTTATTTTATTTTATTTTATTTTATTTTATTTATTTTATTTTTGAGACAGGGTCTCACTGTGTCACCAGGCTGGAGTGCAGTGGCATGATTTTGGCTCACTGCAACTTCCGCCTCCCAGGGTCAAGCGATTCACCTGCCTCAGCCTCCTGAGTAGCTAGGATTACAGGCATGCACCACCACGCCTGGCTAATTTTTGTACTTTTGGTAGAGATGGGGTTTCACCATGTTGGTCAGGCTGGTCTCAAACTCCTGGCCTCAAAACGACCCACCTGCTGGGATTACAGGCATGAGCCACCATGCCCAGCCTGTTGGTAATTTTTAAATTACCATTTCAATCTCGCTGCTTGTGGTTGGTCTGTTCAGGGTATCGAATTTTTCCTGATTTAAGCTAGGAGGGTTGTATTTTCCCAAGAATTTATCCATCTCTTCTAGGTTTTCTAGTTTATGTGTGTAAAGGTATTCACAGTAACCCTGAATGATCTTTTGTATTTCAGTAGTGTCAGTTGTAATATCACCTGTTTTGTTTCTTAGTGAGGTTATTTGGATTTTCTCTCTTCTTTTTTTGGTTAATCTTATTAATGGTCTATCAATTTTATTGATCTTTTTAAAGAACCAGCTTTCTGTTTCATTTATCTTTCGTATTTTTTGGTTTCAATTTCATTTAGTTCTGCTATAATCTTGGTTATTTCCTTTCTTCTGCTGGGTTTGGGTTTGGTTTGTTCTTGTTTCTCTAGTTCCTTGAGTTGTGACCTTAGATTTTGTGTTTGTGCTCTTTCAGACTTTTTGACGCAGGTGTTTAGGGCTATGAACTTTCCTCTTAGCACCGCTTTTGCTGTATCCCAGAGGTTTTGATAGGTTGTATCACTATTGTCATTCAGTTTGAAGAATTTTTAAATTTCTATCTTGATTTCATTTTTGACTCAATGCTCATTCAGGAGCAGGTTATTTAATTTCCATGCATTTGCCTGGTTTTGAATTTTTTGTTTGTTTGTTTGTTTTGGAGTCGATTTCTAGTTTTATTCCACTGTGGTCTGAGAGAGTGCTTGATATAATTTCAATTTTCTTAAATTTATTGAGGCTCGTTTTATAGTTCCATGTGCTGTTGAATGTGTATTCTGTGGTTGTTGGATGAAACGTTCTATATGTATCTGTTAAGTACATTTGTTCCAGGGTATAGTTTAAATCCATTGTTCCTTTGTTGACTTTCTGTCTTGATGACCTGTCTAGTGCTGTCAGTGGAGTACTGAAGTCCACCACCATTATTGTGTTGCTGTCTATCTCATTTCTTAGGTCTATTAGTAATTGTTTTATATATTTGGGAGCTCCAGTGTTAGGTGCATATATGTTAAGACTGTGATATTTTCCTGTTGGACAAGGCCTTTTACCATTATATAATGTCCCTCCTTGTCTCTTTTAACCACTGTTGCTTTACAGTTTGTTTTGTCTGATATAAGAGTAGCTACTCCTGCTCCCTTTTGGTGTCCACTAGCATGAAATGCCTTTTTCTGTCCTTTAAGTTTATGTGAGTCCTTATGTGTTACGTGAGTCTCCTGAAGACAGCAGATAGTTGATTGGTGAGTTCTTATCCATTCTGTGGCTCTTTATCTTTTAAGTGAAACACTTAGGCCATTTACATTCAATGTATCGAGATGTGAGGTGCCATTGCTTTCATGGTGCTTTTTGTTGCCTGTGTACTTTGATTCTGTTTTTGGTTTTTGCTTTTTAAATTGTATTTTTGTTTATAGGTCCTGTGTGATTTACGCTGTAAAGAGGTTCTGTTTTTATGTGTTTCCAGGATTTGTTTCAAGATTTAGAGCTCCTCTAAGCAGTTTTCATAGTGGTGGTTTGGTAATGGCAAATTTTCTCAACCTTTGTTTGTCTGAAAATAATTGTCTTTCCTTCCACATGATGCTTAGTTTCGCTGGATAAAAAATTCTTGACAGATAATTGTTTTGTTTGAGGAGGCTGAAAATAGGTCCCCAATCCCTCCTAGCTTGTAGGGCTTCGTCTGAGAAATCTGGGGTTAATCTGATAGGTTTTCCTTTATAGTTTTCCTGGTGCTTCTATCTCACAGCTCTTAAGATTCTTTCCTTCATCTTAACTTTGGATAACCTGATGATAATGTGCCTAGTTGAAGATCTTTTTGTGGTGTATTTCCCAGGTGTTCTATGGTTCTTGCATTTGTATGTCTAGGTCTTTTGCAGGGCCATGAAAGTTTTCCTTGATTATTCCCCCAAATATGTTTTCCAGGCTTTGAGATTCTCTTGTTCCTCAGGTACACCAATTATTCTTAGGTTTGGTCATTTAACATAATCCCAGGCTTCTGGGATTCCCTTTTCTCCACAACCTCACCAGCATCTGTTGTTTTTGACTTTATAGCCATTCTGAATGGTGTGAGATGGTATCTCATTGTGTCATTTCTCTGAGGATTAATGATGTGGAGCATTTTTCATATGTTTGTTGGCTGCTCCTGTTTTCTCTTGAGCAGCGTCTGTTCATGACTTTGCCCATTTTGTAATAAGATTATTTGCTTTTTGGTTGTTCACTTAGTTAAGCTCCTTACCGATTCTGAATATAAGACCCTTGTCAGATTCACAAATTGCAAATATATTCTTCCATTCTGTAGGCTGTTTTACTGTGTTGATAGTTTCTTTTGCTGTAAAGAAGCTCTTTAGTTTAATGAGGTTCCACTTGTCAATTTTTGTTTTTATTGCACTTGCTTTTGAGGACGTAGTCATAAGTTCTTTTCCAAAGCCAATATCCACAGCAGTGTATCCTAGGTTTTCCTCTAGTATTCTCATACTTTGAGATTTTACATTTAAACCTTTAATCCAACTGGGTGTGATGGCTCATACCTGTAATTCCACCACTTTGGGAGGCCAAGGCTGGAGGATTACTTGAGCCCAGTGATTCAAGACCAATCTGAGCAACAGAGTAAGACCTTGTCTCTATAAATAATAATATTAATAATAAAATAGCTGGGAATGGTGGCTCCCACCTGTGGTCCCAGCTACTTGGGATGCTGAGGTGAGAGAATCACTTGAGCACAGGTGGTCGAGGCTATAGTGAGCTGTGATCACACCGTTGCGGTTTGGCCTGGGTGACAGAATAAGACCCCATATCAAAAAAAAAAAAAAAAAAAAAAATCTGTAATCCACCTTGAGTTGGTTTTTGTATATGGTGAAAGGTAGGGGTTCAGTTTCAATTTGCATATGGCTAGCCTGTTATCCCAGCACCACTGATTGAATAGGGAGTTTATTCCCATTGCTTATTTTTGTTAACTTTGTAAAAGATTAGATGGCTGTAAGTGTGTGGCTTTATTTCTGGGTTCTTCATTCCATCACATTGGTCTATGTGTCCATTTTTGTACCAGTACCATGCTGCTTTGGTTACCATAGCCTTATAGTATAGTTTGAAGTTGGGTAATATGATGCCTCCAGCTTTGTTCCTTTTGCTTAGCATTGCTTAGGAATTCAGGCTAATTTTTGGCTCCATATGAATTTTAGAATAGTTTTTTCTAGTTCTATAAAGAATGGCATTGGTAGTTTAATAGGAATAGTGTTGAATCTGTACATTGCTTTGGGGCAGTATGGCCATTTTAATAATACTGAGTCTTCAATCAATGAGCATGGAATGATTTTCCATTTGTTTGTGACATCTCTAATTTCTTTCAGTAGTGTTTTTTGGATCTCCTTGTTGAGCTCTTTCATCTCCTTGGTTAGCTGTATTCCTAGGTATTTTATTTGTGTGTATGTGGCTCTTGTAAATGAGATCGCATTCTTGATTTGCCACTCAGCTTGAATGTTACTGGTGTATACGAATTTTTGTAAAATGATTTTATAACCTGAAACTTCACTACTCATTTATCAGTTCCAGGAGTCTTTTGGTGGAGTCTTTAGGGTTTTCTAGGTATGAAATCATATCATCCATGAAGAGAGATAGTTTGATGTCTTATTTTCCTATTTGGATGCCTTTATTCCTTTCTATTAGGCTCAATCCTTTTAAATTTCAAGGTTTCAATAACCATATTACTCATTCTAAAGTGAGAATTTCACGTTGCTATCAAAACAAGGACCACATTGCAAGGGAATATTACGTAGGCATTAAATATGATGTTCTTTTAAAAATAAATTAATAAAATACTCAAGATAAAATGTTTATAAAAAGCATATACAAATAGATGTAACAAATTTTCCAAATCTATGTTCCATAAAATACCAGTGCCTAATATGACCTAATATGTATTTGCTTAAAAAATGCCATTTATGTCTGGAAATTTCTACATATTACAGTCTACCTTTGGAGATTACAACAGTCATTACTATTTTAAAGATAATTTGAAGTTCTGCAGTATACAAACCCATTTGACTTTGTTGCTCTAATATTTTACAAACACATTTGACCATGCTAACTGCATTGGGTTATTTTTTCTAAATTATTTGAGGAACATCACTGACATCTTCCTGAAATAAAATCCACAGTAATACACTTTGGAAAACGTCAATATAAAATATGTTTCTAATTTTGTAAAAGGATGTAACTGAAAATACATATCTCTAGAAAACAGGCAAAAAGAAAGGATTTAATGTTAGGCATAGTTATTTCTGAGTAGTGAGATTATCAATGATTTCAATGTTCTCCTTTGTAATAATTCTAAGATTCTGAATTTTTTACAGGTAAATCTATGCTCTTTTTATAAAAGATAAAATAATACATTGTACTAAATATCATCCTATTTTTTCTTAATCTCCAATGAGACAGTAGACCCTATTTTCATATATAACTGTACATGTGAGTTACCAATTACGAATCTACCTCTCATGCCTCTACTCAAATAGGTAAAAACCTGACATTTAGTATGGAGAAGGTTTGTATTAAGAATTGAATCTCATTTAATCCTCACAAGAACTGGTGAAGAGTTTCCACTATTTTACAAATAAAGAAATTGAAATTTTGAGAGGTTAAGTCAGTTGCTTATTATATGGGTGAACCAGGATTCCATCCTAGGTTTGTCTGATGTCAAAATTCACAGTTTTAAACACAGAGCTCTGTTGAAACCCTGAGGGCAAGAAATTATGTTTTATATTAGATATTTTCAAAGTACATCATTTTAGTACCATATAATAATAACCAAGAAAAAGTAATACCATTTACCAACTGGCTATAAGGTGTGCATGTTTTCAATACTAACATTAACAATTATTATTATATGCTGTGTTAGGAAGTGGGTTAAGGATTTGTTATACATTCACCTCATTAATTCTCACCAGAACCATATGAGTTTAATACTATTATTATCCCATATTATTGGAGAGAAAACAAAGAGATATACAGGTACAAAAAAATCAAGATACAAACCAAATTGGTTTAATTCTAAAATCAGTACCCATTAAATCAGTATAAAACCACATAAGGAATGCATTATTATCCTAATATGCCATTTTCAAATTGAGTTCTTTCTTTAAAAGAAGGAAAAAGGTTTAGAAGACATTTAGTTGAAATTTCTTACATCAACATACAGAACTGTATTCATTCTACTCACTTGTATTTTAAAATGATTAAACTGTTGCCTAAAAGAGATTTAAAAATCCATACCATAAATCATCTAAGATTTTGATAATTTTTAAAACATCACCTTAAAGAAACATATATCTTCAGAATAAAATGATTAAAGAATATCATAACATTAATATTCCACTATTTTTTATTGATGTATTTGGACAGGAAAGAAAAAAGAAAAAAAGACACTTCGTGATGCGTTGACTTACTCTACATTCTGTCGTATACTAGACAATCCCCAAACTCATTCTTTTTCATTAATTATACCTTCCTCCCTCTAGTCACTAATATATAGCAAACTGTACCTGGTACACAGTGGGTGCACAAAAATGTTGATTGCTGAATATCTTTATTATCCATCATATTAGTTTTAGGACTGAATTGCTTTAATAGTATGTCTCCTTTGCATTCCAGTATCTCTACTAGGTGCCAATGTCTTGTTTATCTCTGGATATCTTGGCTCTGTCATTGTTTCCCTCACAGTAAGGAGCTTAAGAGATACTTTTTGAACAAAGAAAATCATCTAATTTAATCCCAAGAATGAAACAATCTTGGGAGATGCACTCCTTTTCTTATTCATTTTCTAATTTAAGAATTTTGCCCAAAGAATAGTTTATAGTATGTGGCAGATGAGAACCTAAGCAGGATATGTGTGAAATTCTTCAGCCAAGTCCTTTTCATTTATTCTTTTATTAGTCATTTAGTTCAGCTATTATACTACACATGGCCATGAAAACTGCAATAATCTAAAATAATCGTACAATTTAAATTTTCCCACCATCTTTAATGTTTTCAAGAGTCATGATCCTTTAAGATAGGCTTACACTGAAAATTCCTTTAAATGTTTTATGCTTTATTGCAACAAAGATATCTGCTAAAACTGTTTTTTGTTTGTTTGTTTGCTTGTTTTTCTCTTAGATGGAGTCTCGCTCTGTGGCCCAGGCAGGAGTGAGCAGCGCCATCTTGGCTCACTGCAAGCTCCGCCCCCCGGGTTCCCGCCATTCTCCTGCCTCAGCCTCCCGAGGAGCTGGGACCACAGGCGCCGCCACCACGCCCGGCTAGGTTTTGTATTTTTAGTAGAGACGGGGTTTCACCGTGTTAGCCAGGATGGTCTCCATCTCCTGACCTCGTGATCCACCCGACTTGGCCTCCCAAAGTGCTGGGATTACAGGCGCTAAAATGTTTTTAATAAAAACAAAAAGCTACCACTTGAAAGTATCAGAGGAAACTCATTTTAACTTTCATATTGTGGAACAATATTTATATGTTACAAAGCAAACAACAATAGGAATAAGCTGTTCAAACTGTGTCCCTTGTTCAACAAACTCTTAAAAGCAACAATTATTAATACCAATGGTCTCTAATGTGACTCTATTTACTGTGTAAATAAAAACATTCAGAAATGATCTTTTAGTCACCTTGCTAAGAATAAAAGACTTGAAAACATATTCAGTATTTTTCCTTTAATAGACTTCTACCAAATATATATCAAGTCAATATCCACTGGTAAATTCATAATACTCTTCATAGCATATCATAAAACTTTAATATTACCTATAATTTCCATTAATTGAAAAAATAGACTTTTTCCAAGTTTCCTACAAGCTCTTAGATTTAGATTTGACATGTCTGATTTTTGCATATCATACACTTTGAAGAAATGTGTTAGGTGCACATATTCCCTTGTATAAGATGTCAGTTTGTACCCATGATAAAACAGAGATGGTCAACTGGTAAATCATCCAGTGAAATTCTATCTTCTGGCCAGCTTAATGTAATAGGAGTTTTTTTTCCACTAAATTACCTAAATGAACACAAACCTGGGCCAATTCTCTCTCTCTAGCTCATGTGTGTAATTGTTAGGGTAGAAAATTGCAGCAAGGCTGAAGGCACAGATGTTCATTTCCAGGTAACCAAACAAAATAGGAAAATGTGCTTTTCTACACTCATTTCTACTTATACAATACATTTTATTCTATTAAATATATTTCTAGTGTATTTAATTTAAAAATAAGTCACATAATTGAAACAAAATGAAATTAGTAAGACTTTCAAAGCCTGCACTAAAGGATTGCAGTTATTGACTTTGCAATAACAATTCACTCAACATCCAGTAATTTAGTCACTATGCTATACAAAGGCAAATTTATAGAAAAAGAAGTAATGACATCTGTCTTTAAATATGTGCAAAGATCTTTCTTCAACTTGCTGAGCGAAAAAATACATGCTTTAAAGCATTCAGAGCTTTTCTCTCTAACAAGTTTGCCTTATTTTCTTCGGTGCATGTTCATGATACTTCACTAAACATTAGTCTTCTACTCCAAGTTCTGGTCTATTGTGTACAGCAGGCTTACTGTCTGGGAACCAGTTTTGGCCTTTGATTGAAAACTGCTTTTCTCTCAGTTGCCTTAGCTGTTGCTTCAGCCAGTTTCTGCTAAGGTCTGTGGACAGACTCTGACTGACCAGTGCTCTCAGTAGTTGACCTCAGCATTTTATTTCACAGAACTGAGGAAGTAGGCAAGTGCGGAGCTCAGCACTTACATAAGCGTTTCCATGTATGCATAGTTCTATCCTTCTAAATATAAAGCAGCCTATGGGTTCAGAATTACATCTTTATGGTTACATGTAATATATAGTATGCTATATTTGCTTATTTTTTTATTGTTTCTTTTCCCCATCCTTCTGTGGGTTCCAAAAAAGATTTTTATCCATAGCACAAAGACTAGTTTTTTTGCTCTTGTCACCCAGGCTGGAGTGCGATGGCACGATCTCAGCCCACTGCAACCTCCACCTCCCGGGTTCAAGTGATTCCCCTGCCTCGGCCTCCTGAGTAGTTAGGATTACAGGCAAGCACCACCACGCCCAGCTAATTTTGTATTTTTAGTAGAGATGGGGTTTCACCATGTTGGCCAGGCTGGTCTTGAACTCCTGACCTCAGGTGATCCACCCACCTTGGCCTCCCAAAGTGTTGGGATCACAGGCATGAGCCACCACACCCAGTCAAAATGCTTTAATGGAGTTTCAGTAAGGAATTTGCCTTTAGTGGCCTTCAATAAGATTCTATAAATAACAAGTAAATCTTTCATTATTATTTGCAAGAACTACATTCACTAAGTAAAATTCCTATGCAAATTAATGTATGTAAGAATGCAGAAATATGAATGGTACCATGTTTAACAGTAGAGACACTGAAATCAGACTGCCTGGGTAAAAACTTAGCTCTGTCATTTACTTAGTGTCTGGCTTTGGACAAGTTTCTGAACTGTTTTGTGCTTGAATTTAATCATATAGAAAAGAAGGATAATAAAATAGCAATAAATAATTAAAACTTTATCAGAGAATTATTTTGAGGATTAAATAAATTATATGTGACCCACTTAAAAACATGCCCAGTACACTGAATAACAGCTAGGACTATTAGCTTTTATGGCTAACAATATAGTTGCATGATCTGCTTAAGAAATATTTGTGGATGTCATCTCTATAATAATTACTACTATTATCAACTCCATTGGATATTCGGTTAGATTGAACTGGACCCCCAAGAGACTGACTATCCTTAAGTGGATAGAAAGTTTATGCCAGACTGAATAGCAAACTTCTGACATATGCTAACCTAATTAGAATACAGATAAATTATAGGAACAGATGCCTTTGGTTACTAGTTAAAACAGTGTCAGTAACATCTGAATATAAATAAGCTAACTTATTTGATTCCACTCACAAACATTAACTTCTGGTGACCAGAGAAAGGTTCAAAGACAGTACATAGCTAGCAGTGTCAATTTAAAGATGATTTTGAAACAGGAGACAAAAGACATGCTGAGACACAAGTATGAGCTCATGAAGATGTACTGTTTCACAATTTCCTTATGGTATATATACAACCAATGCCATCTGGTACCCCATCATTTTTCTTATCACTATTGCTATTGAAACTGATAGATATAATGTAAACCAGCATTCTTCATATTTGTTTATAGTTGAAAGTCATGCGGAATGGTTGTAAACAAATCAAAATCACAGCCACTGTTTGACCACACACCTCATCCTTTTAAGTGAGTATTTTTATTTAACAGCACTTAATTTAAAGGAAGAGCCAAAATAAAAAGTTTGGCTTACTTTGTATTATAAATGTTTTCACATTGATTTTGTATCCTGAGACTGTGCTGAAGTTGCTTATCGGGTTAAGGATATTTGGGGCTGAGACGGTGGGGTCTTCTAAATGTACAATCATGTCATCTGCAAACAGAGACAATTTGACTTCCTCTCTTACTATTTGAATACCGTTTATTTCTTTCTCTTGCCTGATTGCCCTAGCCAGAACTTCTAATACTATGTTGAATAGGGGTGGTGAGATAGGCATCCTTGCCTTGTGACAGTTTTCAAAGGGAATGCTTCCAGCTTTTGTCCATTCAGTATGATATTGGCTGTGAGTCTGTCATAAATAGCTCTTATTATTTTGAGATACGTTCCATCAATACCTAGTTTATTGAGAGTTTTTAGCATGAAGGGTGTTGAATTTTATCGAAGGCCTTTTCTGCATCTACTGAGATAATCATTTGGTTGTTGTAATTGGTTCTGTTTATCTAATGGATTACATTTATTGATTCGTGTATGTTGAACCAGCCTTGCATCCCAGGGATGAAGCTGACTTGATCATGGTGGATAAGCTTTTTGATGTGCTGCTGGATTGGGTTTGCCAGTATTTTACAGAGGACTTTCGCATCGATGTTCATCAAGGATATTGGCCTGAAATATTTTTTTGTTGTTGTGTCTCTGCCAGGGTTTGGTATCAGGATGATGCTGGCCTCATAAAATGAGTTAGGGAGGAGTCCCTCTTTTTCTATTGTTTGGAATAGTTTCAGTGGGAATGGTACCAGCTCCTCTTTCTACCTCTGGTAGAACTCGGCAAAAATCACAAGCATTCTTATACACCAATAAAAGACAAACAGAGAGTCAAATCATGAGTGAATTCTCATTCACAATTGCCTCAAAGAGAATAAGATACCTAGAAATACAACTTACAAGGGACGTGAAGGACCTCTTCAAGGAAAACTACAAACCACTGCTCAAGGAAATAAGAGGACACAAACTAATGGAAAAACATTCCATGCTCATGGATAGGAAGAATCAATATTGTGAAAATGACCATACTGCCTAAAGTAATTTATAGATTCAATGCTATTCCCATCAAGCTACCACTGACTTTCTTCACAGAATTAGAAAAAAACTACTTTAAATTTCATTTAAATGGAATCAAATTTAAATGGAATCAAAAAAGAGTCCACACAGCCAAGACAATCCTAAGCAAAAAGAACAAAGCTGGAGGCATCATGCTATCTGACTTCAAAATATAGTACAAGACTACAGTAACCAAAACAGCACTGTACTGGTACCCAAACAAATACACAGACCACAGAACAGAGGTCTTGGAAATAACGCCACACATCTACAACCATCTGATCTTTGACAAACCTGACAAAAAACAAGCAATGGGAAAAGGATTCCCTATTTAATAAATGGTGCTGGGAAAACTGACAAGTCATAGGCAGAAAACTGAAACTGGACCCCTTCCTTACACCTTATACAAATATTAACTCAAGATGGATTAAAGACTTAAACGTAAAACCTAAAATCATAAAAACCCTAGAAGGAAAAGTAGGTAATACCGTTCACGACATAGGCATGGGCAAAGACTTCATGACTAAAACACCAAAAGCAATGGCAACAAAAGCCAAAATTGACAAATGAGATCTAATTAAACTAAAGAGCTTCCGCACAGCAAAAGAAACTGTCATCAGAATGAACAGGCAACCTACAGAATGGGAGAAAAGTTTTGCAATCTGTCTATCTGACAAAGGGCTAATATTCCATAATCTACAAAGAACTTAAACAAATTTACAAGAAAAAAGCAAACAACCCCATCAAAAAGTGGGAGAAGGATATGAACAGACCCCTCTCGAAAGAAGGCATTTATGCAGCCAACAAACATATAAAAACAAGCTCATCATCACTGGCCATTAGAGAAATGCAAATCAAAACCACAATGAGATGCCATCTCACGTCAGTTAGAATGGCCATCATTCAAGTCAGGAAACAACAGGTGCTGGAGAGGATGTGGAGAAATAGGAACACTTTTACACTGTTGGTGGGAGTGTCAATTAGTCCAACCATTGTGGAAGACAGTGTGGCAATTCCTCAAAGATCTAGAACCAGAAATACCATTTGACCCAGCAATCCCATTATTAGTTATATACCCAAAGGATTATAAATCATTCTACTATAAAGACATATGCACACATATGTTTATTGCAGCACTGTTCACAATAGAAAAGACTTGGAACCAACCAAGATGCCCATCAATGATAGACTGGATAAAGAAAATGTGGTACATATACGCCATGGAATACTATGCAGCAATAAAAGAGAATGAGTTCATGTCCTTTGCAGGGACACGGATGAAGCTGGAAACCATCATTCTCAGCAAACTAACACAGAAACAGAAAACCAAACACTGCATGCCCTCACTCACAAGTGGGACTTTAACAATGAGAACACATGGACACAGGGAGTGGAACATCACACACTGGGGCCTGTTGGGGAGGGGGAGGCTAGAAGAGGGATAGCATTAGGAGAAATACCTAATGTAGATGACAGGTTGATGGGTACAGCAAACCATCATAGCACGTGTATACCTGTATAACAAAGCTGCATGTTCTAGACATGTATCCCAGAATTTAAAGTATAAAAAAAATTCCCATATGTTATTATCTTATTAACTGAGATTGCATGCCACAGCTATGTGTTAAAGCAGCATATTAAAATAAGACAGAATTTCTAAAATTTAAAATACCTTAGCCAATTAAAAAAAAATACTAGCAATAAATAACCTGGATTCAGTTAGAGCAAGGTACAAGTTTGATTTTTGCATGGCGCCATTTTTGTATTTCTACAATGTTTTTCCATTCCATATACATGCATGCCCTCATGTCTCCTGTCATGCCCCCAAACTTTCCCTGATGGTACTTTCTTATTGTACTCCTTCCTCTACTGCCAAAATAATTTTAACATTGAGACAGATTGCCTCAACTTATCTCAAAGAGTTTGTGGAAACTCTTTTCACATCAGCTTTTACAAAGCTTCCAATTTTTCTGATCAGGAAACCTATTTTCAGGCTTTGTATGGCTTGATTGTTGTGCCAAATTCATTGCTATTGACCTGCTGCTTCTTAGCAACTCTAGTCTCTTTTGGTGCCTACCACATTCATTTCTGCTGCTTTTCCTCCCTTATCTCCAGCTGTTCCTTCTCTGTCTTCTTGACTGGATTTTTCTCCTTGTTTTCTTTTTTATTATTATTATTATTTTTTAGGTTCTCTAACTCACCCCTGCTTCTTTGTATGTGGAATATTGTTCTTGACTGAATGATATTATTCAACCCCATTATGTTATCCACTGTCTTTATATGGGAGTCTCCAGAATCTATAGCCACAGCCCAGATTTATTTCTACCAAAGCCTAAACAAATAGTTCTCACTTCCTTGCTACATAAACACTTGGATACCTCATATAGTTGAACCCTAAAAAACGATTTCAGCAATACTCTAAAACAACAATGCCAACAAAACAGCACAGTATCCACTTTTCGTCCTTATCCATTTCCTCTCTCAGTATACATAAGTAAGCCAGAGCACCCTAGAGTCAATCCGGAATTCTCCTGCTCTGTCAGCCCCATATCGAAAGAGTCAGATTTATCACACAATTTTCTCTCAAACCAGTCGCCTTCTCTCCTACCCCAATTGCACATGTTAAATTAGATGCTAGCCAACTTCTTCATCTAGATGAACTCTAACATTTAATTCTACCTAGGTAGCCTCAAAGCACAAACTATAATCCCAATTGGGTGTATAAAAGCTTCAGAAAAGTAAAGCAGTGGGTGTAGTTTGACAGTTTCCCATGTGATTCTAACATAACATACCACTCCTCTCCCTTGTTTTCTCTGTGCTCAGGGGTTAAAGTCATTCTTCTAATCCCTTTAAGTGGTTCTTATCCTTGACTGCTCACTGAAACCCCCTGGGGAGATTGTAAAATTTCAATGTCCAGGTCTCACACCTAGATTCAGAAAGAATTGTTTTGAAAGGCAGCCTGGTGATTCCAATATGCAGATAAGGTTAAGAACAACTCTTCTAGACTCATACTATCTAAAGTAGGTGAACGACACTCCAGGGTTATAGAAAACAATCCACTGGCATAAGATAATAATAGAAAATTTAACAATATGTATTTTTAATCTTAGTGCTTAAAATAAAATCATATATACTTAAAATATACATAATAGTTTGTCATTGGTGTAGGGTAGTATATAGTAAATAAAAACATTTACAAAAATTGTAGTGTGATGCAAATAAGTAGGTATGAAACAACCAAAAAGTCTAAAATTATTTGCTGTACAAAGCAGCTCATTATCTTTCAGTGCAACTGTTTACAAACTGGTCTTTTTTCATCTAGCCTGCTCATTTTGCTGGGCCAAGTAATTATTCTACTGGAGTTACCTTCCGAAAACTAAATAAGAACCTGTCATTTTCTTGCTTTAAAATGTCTATTAATTCCAACCTGTCTAGCTCAATTTCAAGTTTATTGTTTAAATAACCTATTAAAAATCAAGTTGAAATTCTTTTTTTTCTTTTCTTTTCTTTTTTTTTTTTTTTTTGAGACAGTCTTGCACTGTTGTCCAGACTGGAGTGCAGTGGTGCAATCTCAGCTCTCTGTAACCTCTGCCTCCCAGGTTCAAGCAATTCTCCTGTCTCAGTCTCCCAAGTAGCTGGGATTATAGGTATCCACCACCACACCCAGCTAATTTTTAGTAGAGATGGGGTTTCACCACGTTGGCTAGGCTGGTCTCGAATTCCTGGCCTCAAGTAATCCGCCCACCTTGGCCTCCCAAAGTGCTGGGATTACAGGCATGAGCCACTGTGCCTGGCCCATAAATTGAAATTTTTAATGTGGCTTCCAAGCACCTTTAGTTTCTCTTCAAACTCTGCAAGCTTATTTCTCCCCAGTCCATTCCATATCCTAGGCTGAAATATTTTCCCTTCTATCAAAATTCACTAGTTCCCTGTTCACACTGGCTTTCCTGAATCTATAAACACCATTGTTTTTATTTTCTACTTTTTAAACCTTCATTAAATTTGCAAACAACAAAACAGATCTTTTCTCACATATTCTAGGATTATTAATTAAATGTCTACTACAACATTCATCACCTCATACTGCAATTATCATACATGTTTGTTTGTCTTCATTAAATATTAAGATGCTCAAGGACTAAATTTGACTGTTTCATCTTTATATTTTTCCAATATTTAGCACTGAACTAAGTATAGAATCGTGGCTTAATGTATGCCTGTTGAATAAACTAATTCAGGTTTTCTATAAATAGTTATTGATTTCTATGTGTCAGGCAATCATTTAGGCACTGTGAAGATAACAATGAAAAAATGAATTTGTGACTAAAGAACAAAGGAATAATAGATTTTTTACTTATTTCCCTTTTTAAAAATTATTTTTGGTTTTTATTTGTGTAAATGTTAAGGGGTACAAGTGTAATTTTGTTATGTGGGTACATTGCATAGTGGTGAAGTCTGGGCTTTTAGTGTAACCCTCACCCATTAACATATATTGTACCCATTCAGTGATATCCCATCATCCACCTCCTCTGAGTCTGTATTATGTATCATTTCACACTGTATGTCCATGTGTACACATTGGAACAATACTTTTTTAAAAAAAGTCAATCAGTGTTGCTTGTTACAAAGAAAACCAAAGTAAAACTAGCCATTACTAAAACAAACAAAAGCAGCTCAACATTTACCACAGACGAAGGATTTCATCTATACCTACAATCAATTTAATTTTCTTTCTAGTAAGATGAATTTACTATTAATAGCAAGTATACATATCTACTACATACTGATAAATTATTATCATAATAGTGATGCTAAGGACATTCGAGATTCTAAAATGCTATTTTAATCAAAGATTAAATTACATTTACTATACATAGGTTCTATGGCATTTTGTAAGATTCTGATTTCAGGAAAATTTCAGACTTGTGGAATAACAGTGCTGGAGGAGATAAATTCCTCTGTCTACCTAAGGGAAAACAAATTCATAGAAGTTAAGTGTTTCACCTTAGGTCACACAACTAGTTAATAACCGAAACAATGGTATAAATCACATCTCCCAAGGTTGCTTTTTAGCACTTCTTAGACTATGCCAAAGTGGCTTCTCTTAGTGAACCAGGATATCTGATTGCAAACTAAATCATGCTGAATTACACTTCACTATCTAAGGGACAGGATGTTATTATGAAGAATGCATTGCTTCTCAATGTTTAAATGTAGTGAAACTTGAGAAATATAAAACATTATTATGGCTCTATGAAATATTAAGTGGCTTTGAACTAGCAGGTGTTTAAGCATCTAAGGTAAAAGTTATTGCTAGGAAATAGTACATGAGTATGCAGCAAAAAAGACATTTTTAAATAATAGATTTATAATTCCCTAAATATGCTACATTAGAGAGGTAAGCATATCAATATATCACAATTATAACCAAAACATGAATAACTAGTCATATAACAATAATAGTTTTAATGTAGGTTATTTGAGGCTGAGACTGTATTCACAAACTACCTTCTAAATAATCACTTAATCTGTAGAATAGGAATAATAATTATTAACTGTTATAATTAAATGATATTACACATAAAAACTCCAAATATCATGCCTGGCGTATTCTAAAACACTTAATAGAAAGTTAGTCATGAGGGCTTTGATTATCTAATGAATAAAAAATTAGTACAGACAAATGTTAAAGACCACAGGCATTGAGTTCCATTGGGTATCATTCAACTTCTGTTTCGGAATGTTTAGCTGTATGGCCTTAAAAAGTCCATAATACTGTCTAGGTATAGAATGCATGGTTACTATATGCCTGCAAATTACTAAATGATAATGACAATGTATATAATTAATCTAGGAAATTTTAACAATGAACTTAAAAGTAAATTGAAAAAAAGGACATGTTCTTTAAGGAATGTTAGATTTCTTATGGTACATGGAATAAAATAAATGTATATTTTATTTGTCTAAAGAATAGTAGCAACAAAAATCTTTAAAAACTTATTTTACATAGGTCAACATTGGTCCTAGATATTAAATTATTGTTATGTCTTCATTCTTTAATAGAGTAATATTAAATAAATACTGTTACCCATTTGCAACTATCAGGGTTACTAATTCAATAACTTAGAAAAGTTGTTTCTTGTCCTTGGGCTTCATTTTCTCACCTTTTTAATGTGAACATGTTCATCTAGATGATTACTAACTTCTCTTCCCATTCTATAACACAAAAAGCATTACTAAAGCAGACCGCCAAGTACAGCTGCACAGTTATTCACTGCACAAGTATATCCAACATATTGTGCACCATGTCAATTTGCACAGCTTATTCATTGTACAAAGGCAAGTGGGTCTGAAATGTAACTTGATCTCCACGTGCCAAGCTGTGCTCAGAGATATGACGGCCTAGAAAAAGGAGTGCTTTTGCATCAACTGCAACGATAAAAAGTCTAAGATTATAATCCTATGTTAAAGAGAGGCGCATTATGAACACATCGCAATGAACTCACTCTTAAGGTATATGACTCATTCTTTTAATCTGTAAAACAATTAGCATACTCTTCTGAGTCTTTTTCTTTAGTTTCTGTACTTATAGCCTTTCATTTTGAAAACTTTAGTGCAGTGGGGATCTTAACCCTCTGTAAAGTGGACAGTCTCTCTTTGTGAGGCTCCTAGCTCTCAACTTACTACCTACCCATACAAAATCGCTATCATTTATTATTTTACTGCTTCACTACTTTCAAAACACTAAACTGTAGGCTGATTATTTGATTTTTCTTTTTTACTGTTTTGTCTTCTTATTCCTACTACTCCTCATACATACCTGTCTTGTATACTTGCCAAGCAGACAAATCTCCTTACAAATTCTGGCTATGATTCAATTCCTTCTTAACTGAAGATAAATAAAATCCTTCCTCATTTATTAGTACCTTCCATCTTACATGCTGGTTCAAGATTCACATGATTCCAATTATTCCTACAGTTTTTTCTTCCTAGTAATTCCCACATCTGTCCACTATACGTTTTCATTGTAGTAGAGTAATACAATGGTGTGTAATTATCCTTTGTGTACTTGCATTCATTTAGTTTTGTTTTGCAAGTTACTATGAGTATTTAAACACCCTCTTCAAATCATGCATATTTTATTTAGCTTTCTTCTTAGCTCACTACAGTTCACAACAAGTAGCAGTCCAAAGAGGGGTGTTGTACTTTAACAGGTGAATTTGCTAAATCAAAATCAGAACCAATATTTCTCAGGTACCAATAAAAAGAGCTAGCTGTTATTATAAAACTCCCAATCCATCAAGAGTCTATAAATTAAATTAATATGAATTGCCTTTATTTTGAAAAACATAAGATTAGTAAAGAGAAATACATAAGATCAGAAGTCCTTTAATCAGACTTCTGGGTTTGAAATTAATTCTGTGACTTCTACCTACTTTTTCTGCTATGCTGTTATTCTTTTGAAAATAAGATTAATAAAAGTTTCTGTCACCTGAGTTTGATTTACATGTGTCTTAAAAAAGTGACTTATTACCATGGCTAATTATATAATCAAGTTTAATATGAGCAATAAATATCTGAAAATATATTTATGGAAAAGTGCTTTATAAAACAAGTTTCAGTAAATTTCAAGAACTATTTCTTGATACTCTTAAAATCATCATTAATTGAGTGCTTGGTATGAGTCTGGATGATGCTATTATACATATTTCATACTATTATTTAATCCTCATGACCCTCCCTCATGATTCAAGTATTATCATTTGTATGGTTTGACTGTGTCCCCACCCCAATCTCATCTTGAACTGTAACTCCCATAATCTCCACATGTCGTGGGAGGGACACGGTGGAATGTAATTAAATCATGGGGGTGAGTTTTTCCCATGTTGTTCTCATTCACTAATGATAGTGAATAAGTCTCACAAAATCTGATGGTTTTATAAAGGCAGTTCCCCTGCACACGTTCTCTTGCCTGCTGCCATGGAAGATGTGCCTTTGCTCCTCCTTTGCCTTCCACCACAATTGTGAGGCCTCCCCAGCTATGTGGAATTGTTGAGTCCATTAAGCCTCTTTATAAATTACCCAGTCTCGGGTATTTATTCATAGCAGTATGAAAATGGACTAATATATCATCTCACCATTTTACAAATGTGAAATCCATGTCTTAGAGAAGGTAAGCAACTCACTCAAAATGACAGTTAATGAGTCAACAAGCCAGCATTCGAACTTAGTTGTACGAAAGTCCAGGGCTGGACCTCCAAAACTAGTTCTCCAACTTCAGTTCATAGCAGGATCACCTAGATAGCTTTGATAAAATACAGATGCTGGGCCCCAACCCCAAGTTTTTGATTCAGTTACACTAGTGGAGGACACGAGAATTTGATTCCTCATAACTTCCCAGGTGATATTGATGATGCATAGCCAAGGAAGCATACTTTGAGAATCACTGGCCTAAATTATTAAACCTACTGTTTTGACTGTTTAATTCAGTAATCTATAATAAAACTAATTAGTAATTATATAGGTACATCCCAGTATTTCAAGAATGTTGTATTAATAATATAACTATTCATGATGTCATAGTATTTATGT
This sequence comes from Macaca nemestrina, assembly GCF_043159975.1. Classification (NCBI taxonomy): domain Eukaryota; kingdom Metazoa; phylum Chordata; class Mammalia; order Primates; family Cercopithecidae; genus Macaca; species Macaca nemestrina. Next base: position 200,693,259 of record NC_092126.1, on the reverse strand, counting down.
GATTTAGGATATAAAAAGCAGTATTTAACATAGTGAAATCCAAGTACTATTTATGTTTTTGAAGCAAATCAGATTTTTTTTTATTATCCCATACTAATTGTTAGCAGCAAGATGTTGATGATTTATTAAAGAGAATGAGTTCATCCGGGGTACATAATAACCATAAGTACTTTCACGTTAACGTGTTTTATCTTGGGACTGGTGATCCACACGTTTGTAAGAAAAATTTCACATAAAACAAGCTATCACCTATGTGTGGGTTTTATCTATTAGAGTTATGTATAATACCAGAGCAAGTTTAAAAATCACAATGGAAAAGATCACTCCAGTTAGGTGCAGTGGCTCACACCTATAATCCAGCACTTTGGGAGACCAAGGCAGGGGGATCACTTGAAGCCAGAAGCCAGGAGTTCGAGACCAGTCTGGGGAACAAAATGAGACCCTGCCTCTCCAAAAAAAAAAAAAATATCTGATACAGTGTTGTGCAGCTGTAAACCCAGCTACACAAGTGAGAGGATCACTTGAACAGTGAGCTGCAGTGAGCTATGATCATGCCATTGCACTTGAGCCTGGGCACAGAACTAGACCCTTTTGTTTGTTTGTTTGTTTTGAGACGGAGTCTCGCTCTGTGGCCCAGGCTGGAGTGAGCGGCGCCATCTTGGCTCCCTGCAAGCTCCGCCCCCCGGGTTCCCGCCGTTCTCCTGCCTCAGCCTCCCGAGGAGCTGGGACTACAGGCGCCGCCACCACGCCCGGCTAGTTTTTTGTATTTTTAGTAGAGACGGGGTTTCACCGTGTTAGCCAGGATGGTCTCCATCTCCTGACCTCGTGATCCGCCCGCCTCGGCCTCCCAAAGTGCTGGGATCACAGGCGTGAGCCACCGCGCCCGGCTTCTTTTTTTTTCCCAAAGATTCCTCTTAGGACCTAGAATATTCAGTATTGCCAGATAAAACAATCAAGTCTGTGATGTAAGAATTTAGCTCTCCACTTTGAAGTCAGTTATATTGCTTATTTTTCAAGGGGCTTTAATATATTAACTTCCTCTGAAAACAACCCTATCACTTTTACAGTTTGAAATAATTCCAAATTATCTAACAGTTTACCATAACTTGGTGGTATTCAGTTTTGATTTGTTTTGCTTTTTAAAAAAGCAATTGAAGTCCCTAGCACATTTAGATCTACAATTACAAAATATTCGAGCTTTTTATTCAAGTTGACAAAACTGACACAGCTAAAATTAAATTCAAAATGTATAAAATATCAAAATTAATCAATAAATTAGAAAAATGATATCTCTAATGTAGTGTAATTTTGTAATTTTATAAATACACCTTAGACTGCACACTAAACAAGCTGGATAATACCATAACTAGTTGGAGTCAGGAGAGTAGAAAATTACCCCCAGAACTTAGAGAAAAAGAATTATGAATTGACTCATTTCACTAATCTCATATAGGCTGGGCCAAGCACTAAGATATGAAAGATCAGTATTGTTATGCAAAATAACAAGCCTTCTTAGTAAGTCTGAATACAGCGCTAAAATCTATTTCTCATAAGCGTAGACTGATCTTGGCAACTCTAGAGAAATAGACTACCCATAACTAAAATTCAACAAGTCATCACTGGTTCTGTGCCTCAGGGGAAGAGAATGAATAAAAGTAAGATTATCACTTTTAATGATGAAAAATAAGAGAAAGATTAAAGCTAAGATATTGATATTGATAATAGCATTCTCATTTCAAAAGCATTAATGTGGACCCGACTTCAACTTTTGGCTCAAATTTAAAAATGAAATTAGGGTTCAAGTATGAACAATTTTTTAATGACTAAGAATGAGGACTTTTCCATAATCTCTCAGTACTTTGGAATAAAGAAGTAATAGATTCACTCTCAATAATGATTTGCAACTGACATTTTCAGTAGCCTAAACTATATTTCACATATAATAAAAATAAATAATGCCTTTAAAATATAAATGATAAGTGTCATTTTATGGTCTCAGAAATCCTGTATGTTCTGTTTTTCCTACATGTTAGGGGAAATTATGAATGATCTACTCTTTACCTTCAATCTCTTTCACACTCTTCATACCTTTTGTCTTAAGTAAAATCTGGTTAACTTGAGAGAACATGGGGTGACTCTCACTGCTTCAGTTTTCCAGTGCTAGAAGGAGTGCTAACATTTTCTTCTGGATCTCACAGGGAATTTTTGTTCATTAATCTATACTTTTGAGAAAAAACTGTCCCCTCTTTATAGCTCAAGCCATTCATACATACAACTGGCTATGCCATTTCATCATTTTCAGCCACCACCTTTGTTGAATCAGAATTTGGATAATTCAGTCTCAAACATCCTCCCCATGACCTGCCAAATTGGACCAACATCTTGGGCTAGCTCAACATCTATACAGATGAGGAATGAAAACTTACAGCTTTTTTAAAAGATCTTTTATAATAAATTTAATCTCCTCTATTGCAGCTTTGTCTTCTATTATCCACATACCATGAACCTTGACAAATACTGGGGACTGTTGGAGCCCTAACACATAATCTCTCAGGTCTCTCTCAGATGTCCGACAGCTCTGCTTTCTAACTTTTTTGTTCTTCTTACACCTGGTGTTAGGACACCAAAAGTTACCAACACTTCCAGGTCTTAGACCTCACTCCACCCCACCTTTCTTTTTATCATTTATCTCCTAGACTGACAGCTTTTCCTGTGCAACTTAGAACTTTTGGTCCACTGCTTTCATTATTATTTTTTATTTTTTAATTTTTGTGGATACATAGTAGGTATATATATATATATGGAGTATATGATATATTTTGATACAGGCATACAATGGATAATAATTACATCAGAGTACAAGAGATATTCATCACTTCAAGTATTTATCCTTTGTGTTACAAACAATCCAATTATACTCTTTTATTTTTGAATGTACAACTGAATTATTATTCAATACCATCACCCTGAGGTGCTAGCAAATACTAGGCCCTACTCATGCTTTCTAACAATTTTTTGTACCATTAACCATCTCCCTGGTTCATTGCTTTTAATATGTGTATCAGTAAAGACATTGAGCTCCACTTTGCCAACAACCCCTACTAAGAAAAAGGTATTATCTCGTAAAATAGGAAGTCCCAAGGTAAGGAAGCTCCAAGACTTGTCCATTCTCCAAGTCAGCCATGTCCTTTAGCACCCAAGTTCCTTCATATTTCCACTGTCTGATATTCACATTTTGCATTTGATTCCCCGCTATGGTTGACAGACAGCTGCTGTAATTCCAGGTCACATATGTAGACCTAATTCCAAGGGATAGGGCAGGGAAGGAAAACGCCATCTTAACCTTATAAATTAGTCCCCCCATCAGACTTGTCTTCATATTTCATTGGCAAGGAAGGGGTCAAGCATCACTTTTGAAACCAGTGATTGTTAAGGAAACAGGACAACACAAATAGAGATTTACCCTAGAGCTAGTGAGAGGATCTATCTTTCCTAAATCTTGTGGAGGAGAGATGGAAACACCAGATCAAACCTGAGGCCCTGCCGGTGAAACAAAGAGAATTCCTGGCAGACAGACAACCAGAAGTGTCTACTTCTCTATTTTTTTGGCAATATTCATTTACCTATTGCCATGTTTGCTTCCTATGTGTTGTTATCATAGGTACACTAGAGGGTTAGGAGAGAATCAGAAGTATTATAATTTTCATGGTTTCTGAGATCCTCCTCTATTCTATAGATTAAAATAGGAATTCATGCCAATTTGCTAAATTGTCTAATAAAAAGAGCAGTAAGGCATGGCAGAAGAAGTCCTTCGCTTCAAATAAAACAAAACAACAAAATCTTCTCTCTCATAATTTGGCAGGAAAAGTCCTTTGCTTCAAATAAAACAAAACAACAAAATCTTCTCTCTCATAATTTAAGCTCTGATACTGACACTTCTGCCCTTGGGAAAGCCACCAAGTTTAAAAACCAATATGCAGAGAATGGATATATCCTGAATCTAATAAAGTTCAAACTTCAAAAACCTTCACTGATACAGGCTTCATCGATACCCTCTGATTATGCATTCCGGTATTACATTATTTTTTGAAAAGAGACTGAAATTTTTATGAGCTTCAGACTCCTAAAAAATTGTATCTGCCTCTGCTGATACATCAGCCTTTAAGTCTGTGTGCTGTTGAGCTTGTCACTTACCTCTGTATACATCCATTTATTTATCCTAAAAATTGGTTTAACAGAAGGAGCCCTACCTTTCTTGCACAACTGTGATGAGGATCAGAAATGCACGCATAAAAGTGCTACGTAGCACTGTTCTGTGTAATTATGATAATCATCGATATCCAGTGTTCTCTTGCGGCTGCTATTTTCCAGTGAGAGGCTGCTGTTGCATCTGCTCCTGCCAGTTTGTCTCCAGGATATGACAAGAGCTAAGCTCAAAATGAGCTGAGCCATGCCTGATTGCTGTCCAGAACAGCCTTTCAGCTGCAGGTGTTCTCCAGCCATCCACTGTGATGTGACATTGCTTCAGGCCGTGCTACAGGGGACCCTCATAGGGTTTCATCTGCCTGCCATGTGCTCTACTCCTTTCCAACCCTGGGGAGTTGACTTTCATGTAGGATGGTTTCAACTTCTCAGGACGGCATGAGTCCTGGGACCTCATTGTGGGGAACTATGCCCTACCATCTGGTGTGAAGCGTGGTACTAAAAGATGCTGATAGAATTTGTTTCATAATTGAATGTGGTGATGGTAGGTGTCATTTTTATAAACAAGACCAGACAGCACAATAGCTTTGTAGACTTTAATTTTGAGCTGGAATGTGCTTCTTTGTTTTTATCATCCTGTCATTCTTGCAACTGTTATGAGTTTTAAAATATGATTTATTACTTTACCTACTAATGTGCCATTATTAGGTAGTGAGCTGCTGAAGTAGCAGAATTGGGTAACAAGCAATTTCACAAGTAATTATGCAGTCAGGGGTTGAGTGCATTCAAGTGCTGCAAGAACTGGGTGGACAATAGCAAGTAGAAAGCTATCAAGGGGTACAGGAATGAGTAGTCTGTGTTTCAATAAAAAGGATTATTCCTGTCTTGGCCATCGCCACAGCATTGATGAAAATCTTGTACTCCACCCAGGACAAATCTCATTGTGGCCTCACTTTCCTTCTCTCAACATTTTACATCAATTAAAACAAATTTAAATTAATAGTTATAATGACTACTATCTACTGAGCATTTATAATATACTCTTGTATATTTTCATATTTAATCCTTATAATCACATTATAAAATAAGTAATAAATCAATTTCTATATTAGAAACAGAGTCTTTACCTAGGCACAGTGGCTCATGCCTGTAATCACAGCACTTTGGAAGGCCAAGGTGGGAGGATTACTTGCGCTCAGGAGTTTGAGACCAGCCTGGGCAACAGAGTGAGACCTCCTCTCTACAAAAAATAAAATAAAATAAATCCAGGCATTGTGACAAATGCCTGTAGTCCCAGTAGTCCCAAGTAGTCCCAGCTACTTGGGAGGCTGAGGCAGGAGGGTCACTTGAGCTGAGAGAGGGAGGTTGTAGTGAGCAGTGATCATGCCACTGTACTCTAGCCTGGGTGACAGAGTGAGATAACAAGAAAAGAGAAGAGAAGAGAAGAGAAGAAAGGGAAAGGAGGGGAAGGGAGGGGAAGGGAGGGGAAGGGAGGGGGAAGGGAGGGGGAAGGGAGGGGAAGGAAGGGGGAAGGGAGGGGAAGGGAGGGGAGGGGGAGGGGGAAGGGAGGGGGAAGGGAGGGGAAGGGAGGGGAAGGGAGGGGAAGGGAGGGGAGGGGGAAGGGAGGGGGAAGGGAGGGGGAAGGGAGGGGGAAGGGAGGGGGAAGGGAGGGGAAAGGGAGGGGGAAGGGAGGGGAAAGGGAGGGGGAAGGGAGGGGGAAGGGAGGGGGAAGGGAAAGAGAAGGAAAGGAACAGAGTCTTAAATTTGCTAAGTTCACATCAATTAAAACTAATAATTCGTGGAGTTGTAATACAAATATAAGTTCATTAAATCTCAAAAACCCATTTTAATTCCTTGTTTTTAACAAAGAATGCACAGCAGAATCTTCTGTAGAGTTAAAATAAAAGATACTGATACCTGTCAAATTCACTAACTAGGGCTTAGAATTTAGGTTCCTTCATTTTAAAATTATTTTCTGAGTAATTCTGATAAACACTTTTAATTGTAACCTTCTGATTATACTTAGCCTCACAAGAATAATCATAAAATGCCACCCAAAGTAATGAGGAGTAGGAGAAAATAAATGTGCTAAGTGTGGGTCTAACTGCAGGTACATGATCCAACAATTTTGCTTTCCTGTTAAAATATGGCAGATCAAGGTTCTTGTCTCTGCCCTGAGTGACAAATAAGCCATCAATAGCAATTATGTTAATGACTGAACCCTAGGGTATGAGCATCAAATAGAGTCTAACACACAAATGCTAAAGATATACTGAAGTTTAAATTGGGAGGTAGAGGAGAAGTAGAAACTGAAAATAAGAAGACAGTTAGTGTTGTTGTTTTTTTTTTTTAATTTGAGACAGTTTTGGCCATATGAATGTGTCAACTGATATTCAGACATAAAATATTATTTTTCCTAAACACAGCCAATTTTCTATGACCAAAAAGACCAAATCATTGAAACATATAGAATATACATTGAAACTGTAGAATTATTTTTAACTAGATCCTCATCTAAAAAAATGAGAATCATGTTAATTAACTTTATGACTTTTAAAAAGTTAAGATTTGGTCAAATCATTTCATATCATCAAAGACCTACACCTTATTTTTAATCCTAAATTCACAAAAACACAGCAAATAAAAATACAATGGGAGGCCATATAGTACATTGGCTAAGAGCATGGATTTTGAAATCCCACTGTCTGGGCTGGATCCTGGCTCTTAGCTGAGCTAACTGTGTTACCCTGGGCGGGTCACTTAGCCTCTCTTTATCTCAATATCCCTGTCAATACAATGGACATAATAATCATAATGCTTACTTCATTGGATTACTATGAGAATCACATAAAATTAAAATATGTAAAATAGAACAGAGCTCAATGCATAGTAAGCACTATATAAACGCTTACTATGATCACTGTTGTCTTATTTTAAATTTTTAAAACTTCAATTTCTAATGGTGTATGGGACCTTAAAGTTGGAAGGGGGCCCTTATTTCACAAGCGAGAAAAGAAAAGCCTAAGTGACTTTCTAAGGCGAGTTACAAGGCATACTAACAACTAGGATGGAGAGTGTTGAACAGAGCACAACAGCTGTTCTGTGGCTATGACAGTCTTTATTTATTTTGAGGCAGGGCCTCACTATGTCACCCAGACTGGAGCGCATTAGTATGATCTCAGCTCACTGCAGCCCTGCAGCCTCAACTTCCTGGATTCTCTCACCTCAGCCATGTAACACCGAGTAGCTAGGACTACAGGCATGTACCACCATGCCTGGCTCATTTTTGTATTTTTTTATAAAGACAGAGTTTCGCCATATTGCCCAGGCTGGTCTCAAGCTCCTGGGCTCAAGCAATCTGCCTGCCTCAGCCTCCCAAAATGCTGGGATTACACGTGTGAACCACTGCGCCCAGCCACAGTGACAGTCTTTACCAGTAATTGCATTCTGGGAGTTTTAAAAAAGTGTAACTCCAAATGATTCATTTCAAATAATTTCACAAATGTATCTTATAAGCAGCCTAGTACTTATAACTAGATTTAACAGAAAGTAATTCATACTGAAAATGATTTAACTGAAATTATGTCATGTGTTCAAGTTATTGATGTATCACTGATATTTTCCTTGCAGAAAAAACAACTTGGCCTATAAAAATATAACACTTCCTTCCAATGCCTATCCTAGATAACACTGTACGGATCTAACCTTATTCTCCAACTACAAAGTTGAACAATTACACAAGAAAATAATGAAACATAATAAAAGTCAGAGCACCAACTCATATCCCAGGCATCCATTACTCCATTAGTAAATATGAAGCTGTTTCTTAAAGGAGATAATGGACTCTTTCTTACTACAATCTGAAGAACCAAAATTACAGCCTCCCCCTCCCATAACAGAAAATGTGTAACATCCTGGTTTATATTTCTAGACAAAAAACTTTTTTAAAGCTTCATACCCTTAAGGGACAGCTTTGCATACAGGAACAACACTAACAAAGGGAACCAGATGCCATCTTTATTGAGATCTCAAAGAACAGCAAACTATGGGAAGACAGAAGAAAATGCCAAGGTCGCTTCCTTCAGGTAATGCAACACTTTTTTTGTGGGAGGCACAAATATAAACATGAAGATGATTGATAACTTCTTTTAAGACATATAAAAGGGAGTTATAACACAGAAGTACAATCTTGAACCAAAAAAGAAGAAAAGCCAATTTATAGTTACAGAGGCACGTTTAAAAGTGCTACACAGAAAATTTCTTTGAGTCTGTTTTTGCAAATGGCAGACGATTTTCAAGTCAGTTCAGGTGGAAGATATGCTCCATTGCCAAAGGGAATAGTGGGACAGGCACCAGGAAATAACCTAAGGAACTGGAAAGGAGATACAAGGTCCCAGAGCAGAACTTTGACCCTACTGAAAAGGAAGGAAAAAGGCATTCCTGATGAGCAACCTCCTTTGCTGCTTTAATGGAGCCAAGTTTAACCTCAATTTCAAATTCTTGAGATACACTTTGACACAACAGACTGTCTAGGTTTGAATCCTAGTTCTGCCACTTTTTAGCAACATGATCTTGAGCAGGTTACATTACCCCCCTCCATCTTATCATCGGTATGAAATATGGATAATAATAATAGTAGCTACCTCACATGGTAGTCATAAAGATTAAACAAAGTAATTTAGGTACAGTAAGATGAGGCGTGCCTTCCAGCAGATATTCAATATGTGTTGGCCATTATTATTTCTCTAATCATTAGAGAAGAACATACCAAATAATAAGAAATATCTGCCTACAGTTAAAGAGACATTTCCTTTAGTCACCTCTGGCAAAAAAAAAAAAAAAAAAAAAGACTCATGAAAGTCTAGAACTCAATACCAGAACTGCATGCAGAACTGCTGGTTCATACCCACATGCACACACATTCTTTACTTGGGTCTACAGTGCAACAAACTACAACCAAACATAGAACTTAGATATGTCCAAGCCATTTGGTGTAAGAACCAGCTGGAAATCCTCATTGCAATGTTCCACAAGTATCTTAAACTCTTTATACCCCAAACTGAATTTAACTAATCATTTTCACCCTTCTCTACTTCTACTTCCGCTAACTTCCCCTAACTCTGTGGTGCCACATCCTGTTCTCTACCAATCTACTTTCAAGTGTCTTCAATCTACCACCAAGTCCTGACAATCTTGATTTTAATCCAGTTCTCAATGTGTTCATTTTGCTAAAGTTCTTCCTTCCTTTCTCCTGACTGGGTTATAGCAACTAACTCCCTGTGTCTTTAAACTTTCACCTCTTTAATTTCTCCTTCTCTCTGCGACATGTGTGTTTTGTTTAATGAATCTTTGAAAACTGTCACTACCTTGGTTGAAATCCAAATGGCTTTTCATTTCCTCCAGAAAAAAGTTGTCTTTAGCATAGTTATGATTTGTAATTTGACCCTTTGTCTTCCAACCTCATCTCTCATCTTTCTATCTCTTGTACTTGAATCTCTCCAACATCTGAACTACTTTTCACCTCATGTATTTCTTTTGCTTAGCTAGCTCCTACTTAGTCTTTGGCTACAGCTTCCATATCTCTTCCTCTTGAAGATTTTCTAACTTTCTAAAACTTTCAGGCAGGTGCCCCTTCTGTTGTGCTCTGGTAACAACCTATATTTCCCTTCCTAAACTATATCTAGCCATTGTACCTGCATGTTTAAATGAGTGTACCATGACACTAAAAGTTTTCCTAAGTTAGGGACATTGTCATTGTTCATTGGTATATTCCTAACTCCTAGTCTAATGCCAGTCACACTGTAAAATGCAGAACAACTATCAATCAGATTGCACTTGTTTATATTACTTGGTATTGGCTCCGTTATTTTCAATGGATCCTCCTTTATCTTTATATTAAAACACAATATTGTTATGAATGTATATATGAAATGGAAGGGCTCTACTGTCGATTGCAATTAAGGCTCAGGCACCCGTCACAGGTGTAATGGAGGAGCAGCACTCTTTATAGCTGTTCCTTAGCTAGCCATCTTCCAGCCTGCTTCTGAGACATGATTACTCAAATGCAAAACTGAGTATGACCCAAGAGGATATGTCATTAATAAAAAATAATGAGAGATCATTCTTTAGCCACTTTTCTGTAAGCAAAGGGTTTTTTCCTTGTCTGTGTTGGGGATGGGTGTGGTATGGGTGTGGTACTGATGACAACAGCAATTAAGTGATTTTGGGTATAATGAAATGTTTGATTCTACACCAAAATGGAAGAGTTTTCAGTTTTTTCTAAAGACCACTATTATGACAAATTATAACCATAGCTTAGAAATATGGTAATAAAATAACCCTGAAAATCAGATATTTATTTTCAAATCATGGAATATCTGTGATGATACTACAAAACAAAACAAAAGCTGACCCCTGTTCGCATATATAATGACTGTTCTTTACGATCTGAGGAAAAAGAACGTCAATGTAATAAGCTATCAGGTATTGGATATTTTACTTTTTCCTTCCATAAAGGTATGAAGTAATCTAAAGCCACCACAACTGTTGAGAAGTGCATGCTATTTTCCTCATATTTCACATACAAAATTTAGTGTAAAGAAGATATTTTATTTAGAAAACACACTCTAAAGTTCACCTGGGTACAGGTGAATCTCTTCACGGGAATTTATTTAATAGTTATTTGGGGGTAAGACGTGATGGGGACTTTTCAAGTACAGAATATAGTGTATTATCATTTCAGTAACTGTTACGCTTAAATAAAACGGCTTTTCCTGAGGAAAACATACTATTGTAACAAAAAGCTACTTTTCTGAATGGCTAATTAATAAGCCCTGCGCATAATATTTTCACTGAAGTGTCAAATAAGCATGGGAGAGCAGATGCACCAAATACCTAAAATTACTAGGTAGGATGGATACAATTTTTGATGCTATCAAAATTTTTGAGTGATTCATACTTTATTTACTCTGCATTTACTTACCAAAGCCACAAGCTTAATAGTTCTGTTTATAAAAACAACGTCAGGCAAGCTGAATGTGAAGAACAAATATATATGAACTCATTTTTAACTTGTGGATGCATGCAGGCACACACATCTTTTTATTATCAGCATGCTCCCAAATTAAAATTGTTACCACATGCTAAGTAAACTTTTTCAGATGTTCAACAAAAGAGATCAAAAGAGATTTCATCGTATATTTTTAGATCTCTGACTAGGCAAACATACAGGAACACAGACATGTCAAAACATCAAGTAATCCAAAGGTACAATTTGGAAATTTTCAGTTCAAGGAAACCTCCATGAAGAGGAGTTTAGTGTACTTTCATACTTCCCTATCTGATGTCCTACAGGTGAAGCTATTCACGGGAATTTATTTAGTAGTTATTTGGAAGTAAGATGTGAATGGCGACTAAGATGAAGCATAGACCATCGATGAGCTGGGCAGAGACATTTAGTTTTCCAGAAAGATGGAACAATTACAAAACGAAGCATGCAGGTGGAAAGAAACATGTTATATTTGGGGCCATGAGAAAAATCGGCTTGGATGATTTTCTACTGGAGTTGAGAGTGATGATAGGATAGATTATTATCATATAGTGGGGTCCAGTGATGGTCCTGGAATTCTCTTTGATTGCTACAAATTCTCACAGCTTTTCTTAAACACCTTTTGTAGGTGGGAGACACACAAAGCATGTATGGAATCCATTCTCTGGTGGACAAAACCAATCAGTTTTACTGTGTGTTCCATTTTGACTTGAAACATTCAGCACCGTAACTGCGTTGTGGCCTGCTTTTATATTCAAGCTTATGTCCCACTCTAGTTTTAGAAAGTGAGTTCACCTACTCTACCACTTTTGAATACTTTGCTTGTCTTTTTCTGCCTTATATCTGAGTCCTGGTCTTCTTTTCTCCAATCTACTAGATCTCCTCCACCTACTGCATCTATGATTGGATTATCATTTCCTCCACTCAAGATTTTCTTGAGCTACTTCTACCTGCCTGGCTCCCCAGTGGGGCTCTCCTAGTGCCATGTATCACTTGCCTCAGGACACTACTCTGAGTCACTCATCCAGACTCAGTTCTATTTTCTGCTCAAGGATTCACCCTGACCATATTATTATGCCCTGTTGAGCTTGTCTAGGATTCAAGTCATGGTCAGCCCAGTGTGAAGGATTGGGACGACAATTCAGTCTGGTACCTTCTTACAGGGCCTCATTACACATAGTATAATTGGTTTTGAAGTAGACACTCTGGACAGATGTTTTGCTCACAGGAAAAACGTGTTGCTCACGTTCCTAAAGGATTTTATTGTGGCATTCTAATGACTGTCATTGAGAGTTCTCATTTATCTTCAAGGTGGGGTGTATTTTGTTTCTTTTTCTATTAAAATATATTTTAAAATTCTGCATATTTGAGGGGATAAAAGATTTAGAAAGCAGGCCAGAAACAAAGAGTAACAACAAGATAACTAAGATATTTACAAAGATCTGATCACTGGTAATCAAGAAAATACTGATACATTTCTGATCTCTTATTTAAATCTTAAAAGAATTTACCTAATTATGAAATAGAAGATGAGTAATGAACAATTTTAATGTATATGTTCAGGAAAGTTAAGCTGCAATGAAAAGGGACTCCCCAAATCTACCAGTCCTCAATGTCAGAATAGGATGACTTACCCTCACCCGTAATACTAAAAATAATACTAACCTCAGTTGTGAAGATGGCCAAATGAAGATTTTTTTGTTTTGTTTTGTTTTTGTTTTTGTTTTTTGACAGAGTCTCACTGTGTCACCCAGGCTGGAGTGCAGTGACGTGATATCGGCTAACTGCAACCTCTATTGCCTGAGTTCAAGCGATTCTCCTGCCTCAGCCTCCCAAGTAGCTGGGACTACAGGTGCCCGCCACTATGCCCGGCTAATTTTTTTTTTTTTTTTTTTGTATTTTTAGTAGAGGCGGGGTTTCACTATGTTGGCCAGGATAGTCTTGAACTCCTGACCTTGTAATCCACCTGCCTCTGCCTCCCAAAGTGCTGGGATTACAGATGTGAGCCACCACACCTGGCCTAAATGAAAATTTGTTTAAAAATGATTTTGATTCAGATAAAAATTGAGGGGCTCCAATCAAGGAAATATAAAATAGTTCATGAATAGGATAAATATGGATAATCTTAATAATCTATGCTCTTTCACAGGCTGAATTCCACACCACTTCAGTTAGGCAAACATAGAGTACATTATTTTATTCACTTGAACACAAAGTTAGAGCATTCATTGTGACACAGAGTATGGCTAATAATAGACAATCCCCCTCGGGCTTAGGGGTCGTCAATTATAGATCCAGAACATATTATTAAAGCAAGTTAAGAATTTTCCGATCTATTTGTCATAAAAGCTCATTGATGTATTGCCACAGGAAGAATTCTGGATCGAATGAATTAGTCCTTAACATTTCTGTTCTTTTTGCTAAAACTCTGTTAAAGGCATATTCGATTATGAAATAGTTTTGCAAGACTAAAATTATAGAATTCTTTGTTCATCTTTTTAATCTGGAACATATTACATCTTTTTAGACATAATTTCTAGATATTTAATGCTTCAACATACAAAAGTTTATATAAAAATATTAATATCAAAGTCTAAAATTCCAATACTGTCTTCTCTATTAATTCTCCTTACAATTCTATCCTAATTCTGCCACTAAAAAATGTACATACATAAAATGAAAATGTCATGTTTGGGCTACAAATATTTAAATAGAAAAATATAATTGCTGTGAGTTATAGAAAATATAAATGCAAAACAAGTAGCTAATTGTAGATAATTAGGTAGCAAATATAAAACTCATTCAGAGTTGTAAATATAATATGGGGTACTTTCTATAAGTTGTTTAACAAATAAGTATTATAACTAATTTATAGTTTCATATGATTATAACAAATAGGAATAAAACTCATTTGAACATGAAATGCTTCTAAATATTTTATGAATGGGGATATTCTGAAAACATTTAGTGGGACATTTACCCACGTGATATATAAGGCATGGCAAAAACAAGGAAAGGAAACACTTCCTGTGGATTGGTGACAATTTTGTAGGGCTTGTTGTCACTGTAGTAGTCAATGTATTCGCTTTTTAGTGTGACTATATTAAAACACATTTAAAAGAGACTTTTCCCATACCGATCTTTTCCCTTAAAGAGGTCTTATAAATGTGAAGTCCTTCTAAAGAGAAGGCAGTTTTTCTGGTCTTTATTTCCATTACTATGCAATTAACATCAGATGATTCAATAAGCTAGGAAGTTATACTAAGAAGAGATTTTTCATGAGAAGCAGAAAAGTTATACAGGCATGGAAGGGTGTCAGCTGAATTTTAAAAAATTTATTTATTAGATAACTCCTATAGCTAATTTTCTACAATAGCATGCTTTCTATATCAGACTAATTTTACAATCTCTGTCTGAAGAACATTCCCACAGTGATACAAGACCTTGATACTTGGGAAACTAGTTGCAAGAACAAAAACACAAAGGGGCTTTCCAGATTTAACCATTCACATTTTTAAAATAAACACAATCTAGACATGAAGATCTTTCGCACATGAAGGAGCATGTTGCAGACTCATTCTTAATCATTAGAAGGCAATGCAAAACTGAAGTATCTCTGTACTAAGTTGAAGCAAGAATACTCCAAATATATAATCAAGATACATCTAAAAGGTTGGTCAGGGCCATTAAACTAGTACAAAAACAAAACAAAACAAAACAAAAACACATAATTCTGAGATATACCTGACTTTTCTTTGCTGAGCCTACTTAGTTAATTTTTCTTCCATAAATATGTGATTTCAGTCCCACATAAGACTTTTCTGGAGAGAATACTATAGAAGGAACCTGTGGTCTAGCATCATCATCATCATCATCATCATCATCATCAATGACATTATTAACAATAAGACTTTACATTTTAAAGAATTTACAAAGTTGTTTCAAAATCATCCCTTTTAAGTTAGAATGTCTCTATAAACAGAGAGATCATATATGTGTTCTTACTTTGTAAATATAAAAGCTGAACTACAGAAAAGGTATACACATTTTTCATGATGACTTGACTAAAGAGACAGAGCTAGTAAGTATTCTGAATGATACTGCCTTATCATTAAGGGCTAGTTTTACTCCATATTAGGAAGTATTTATATTGTAACTTTATTGAAAAGAAACAAGTGCTGTCCGATCTGTGCAATCATCTAACTCTAATGGGAGAAAATTTGCATTGTAGAGAAAACATGGGCTTGTGCATCAGACTCACTTGGGTTGAAATTCCCACTTCACTTACTAGCTGTGCATTTTTGGCAAACGAATCAACCTGCCTGATCTTAAGTTTCTTCATCTGCGAACATGAAACAATGTCTCTTTCTCTTCCTCCTAGGGTTGCTGTAAAGATTAAATGAGTTATGATGAGGGCTCTATGCAATGTCTAGAAAATCCTATGTGCACACACATTTTAAAAGTTTCTTCCCTTTCCTCCTAACATCATGACATTCTGTACCACACACCCTATACCTGAGGGGAAAAGTGATATTGACCTTGCTCATCAATGGGAAAAAAAAGTTATAATAGAGAATAATATCATGAAAAAATGATAGATTTTTTTAAAAATTCAAGGCACGAATAACTCTTATGATGAGATGTTAGATTAGACAGACAATAAAGTGGCCTAGTTTAGTCACTTGCTGCTAGTTCCTGTGAGTAAGTGGTCTATTAATCTTCTACGCATCATTTTTTTTTTTTTTTGAGCCGGAGTCTCGCTCTGCGGCCCAGGCTGGAGTGAGCGGCGCCATCTTGGCTCCCTGCAAGCTCCGCCCCCCGGGTTCCCGCCATTCTCCTGCCTCCGCCTCCCGAGTAGCTGGGACCACAGGCGCCGCCACCGCGCCCGGCTAGTTTTTGTATTTTTAGTAGAGACGGGGTTTCACCGTGTTAGCCAGGATGGTCTCCATCTCCTGACCTCGTGATCTGCCCGCCTCGGCCTCCCAAAGTGCTGGGATTACAGGCTTGAGCCACCACGCCCGGCCCTACGCATCATTTTTAAAGACCATTGTATCTGGTCTTGTTTCCGAGATAGTTCCATGAAACAACAAATTCATGGTAACTTGTTCTTCACTTTTTTCCTGTAAGCTAAGAAAGGCTTGCTACTGACAGGATAAAGAATGACAATACAGGAAGAAGTCAGCCAATGGACTTAACCATTGCTTACAAAACTGGCAAAACAAAGTATGGCTTGTTTCGGAAAAAAAGCAAAGGGGATAAGGAGGAAGAAGGTTATTGGGCCTGTTTAAACAATAAAACTATTGGCACCGTATCTTGAGAATGATTAATTCTTCAATGTATGTGTATATTATAAAAGATTTGAAATTGTACAAAGTGACACTTTGTATTGTAAGGTGTACTTAAAAGATTTCTCCTCTGTATAAAAATCATGTGCACCTACACCCTGTGTCTCTTGTGCCATAAAGTCCCGTGGTGTCTTTAAGAGCACAACAAATCATTTTCCTGCAAAGTTTGTATTTTTCAGATTTAATTGAAGCTAACAAATCTCCACACATCAGCGCTATGAACTATGAAATACCATTTAAAAAATAATAGCATTAATACATCTTTCCACACAAATAATTGCATTTAGATTTGTTAAACATGTTGAACTATTGTTTGGAGACTTTTGTCTGTTTATTTTTGATGACTTTTACTATTAACTCTGTTCCAAATTTAAGAACTAATAGAAATGGAATACTATGAAATGCTCTTGATTTTTTTTCTCCAGAAAGATATAAGAGATTTTCTTTTATTAAAATGGAATTAAGCTACCCTCATTTCTCAAGCATTTTAGCTTAGGTTTCTTCTTTCTTCCACTAAAACATCTTCTGTGTATACAACATAAGTAGGGAAAACCACAACAGTTGATTTTTGCCAGTGGGAATGTTTCAAATACTATTATTTCAAAGTGGCTTCCTTTTATTCCCCTTTTTGGCAAAAGAGGCTTTTATTAAACTCACTATACTTCTCAATCATCCATCATCCCCCACCTTCTTTTTACTCTGAAAAAATAGTGTAGAGGGAAAAAAATAAAGTTATTGGGCAGACTTCTTATTTTCACTGATGAATGGTCGGGAATTCGGTATCTGGGAACTACCGAAATTGGGTATCTGTTCCTTGAGTCAACTCACTGGAGCAATGGCAAAAAGCAAAAGAAAAAAAAAAAAAAAAAAAGGAAAGAAAAAAAAATCCACTTAGGGCTTGGCAGACAACTTTTCCTCTGGACAAGTTCCACTGGCTTGCGGCACAACTGCCATACATCTAGTAAGAGCTCCAGTGTCTACTGGCTGGGTTCGTCTGCTTCAGGCATTTCCCTTTTAAGCTCAGCATTTCTTGAGCTTGTAAAAGCTCCTTGAAGGTTCAGTTTAAAGAATCTCCCTTGGTCACAAGAGTTCCTTCTGCTTGTTCCTTTATATTGCTTCCTGTTTGTGCCTGTTTATTAAATGTCCCTTTCCAAGTAACCATTGACTGTTGGAACTTTTACAGGATTCATTATGATTCATTTGATCTTAAAATGCTTGGAAATAATCAGTGTTTGTCCTATCCTCTTTCTACCACTTAAATGTCTGTCTGCCCAATTAATACATTCTCACCAGTGCACTACTAGAGTTTTCTGTGGGAAAGGTTCTATGAAATTAAAGAGATATTTAGAATTTATGAACAATTTTTCTTTCCAAGTATTTACACTTTAAAATATTGTGAAATATATTTCCCAGAGGTTTCTTGTGACTAATTTAGTCTCCCTCCTTCTTTTGTTTCTTAATGATACAAACCACATGAGAAAGTCACTAAAAAATGCAGAATTATAAATCTCTCCTTAAAGCTTACATTTAATTACTTATACATGAATAATTGTCAATAAACCATATTTACAACTACTTAGATAATTCTGTGATGTACTTTTACTAAACAAATGTATCTTTTGTTCTAACTCTAGTTATTTATACTCACAATAGTGTCCAAATATAAATAGGGTTTAGAGTTTGAAAATAAAATAATCTGAATAACATTCATTATAGCATCTTTATTTTAAGAGTTACTGATTAAGTCTATCGGGGAAAAACATTTCAGTTGATAATGAGGATAATTCCATGATATCTTTCAAAACTCAAACTATTTTTAGCTAAAGCTTAGGCTCTCTGTATGTTAAAATACACTCTACAGATAACATATTTTGATCTATTAGTTACTATATATTACAAACTAAAGAATAAAGTTCATAATATGTAGTATAGTATAAGCATACTTAATTTTAGCCAGTGATCCATTTGTGCTAAAATTATACAATTATTAAACAGATTGATAATATTACACTTATAAAAATTCTCAATAGACTGAAAAAGACTTTTAATTTGCTATCTCTAATTTTTCTTTTTTTCGAGACACAGACTTGGCTCTGTCACCCACGCTGGAGCCCAGTGGCACAATCATACCTCACTGTAAACTTGAACTCCTGGGCTCAAGTGATCCTCTGACCTAGGCTTCCCAAGTAGCTACGATTAGAGGAGTGCACCACCACATCCAGCTAATTTTTAACTTTTTTTTTTTTTTTTTTTTTTTTTGAGACAGGGTCTCACTATGTTAACCAGGCTAGTCTTGAATTCCTGACCTCCAGTGATTCTCCCACTTGGGCCTCCCACAGTGCTGGTATTATAGGCATGCACCACCTTGCCTGGTCTGCTATCTCTAATTTTGAAATTATTTGTAGCTAACCCTAATGCTAACCAACGCAGCACCTGATTCAGGTTTGAGGTATCAGTGTCAGTGAAGGTTATTGGGAGGAAGTGGTGTCTAAATGGAGAACTGAAGGTGAGGAGAAAGAGTTGGGATGAAAAGTGCTAAAAGTGTTTCGTGATGGGAAAGCAGCACTTGTGAAAAAGAAGACAGAGCCTACTTAGTAGTATGTTTGGAAAAGTAATGAGTGTGGACGTGGGCGGTAGGTTTCAAAAGAAGAGACTGTAGATATGCATAGGGCCAGGTGAAGTAAGAGCTATAAGTCATATTAAGAAGTTTGAATTCTATATTTTAGGAATTGAGAAGCCCCTGCAATATTCTATTATGTTTTGTTTTAAGCAGGTAAGTTATATAATGATATCTGCATTACAGTAAGATTATTTTAGCAGAAGATATCTAGAAATCCATTCCAATGACAATGATATTCTCATACAATGAAAAACTTATGTCAGCCCACAACATGGAAGGATGCATTTAAACACTTTCATACTAAAAACTATGGACTTAATTTTATATCTATGATATTACATTTTAACTAGCCATTTACATGTGCATGGGTTCTAAGATGGAGTTTCTATATATGGTAATTTTATAGACTGAAATAATATTAATTACTAATTTATATAGTGCTTTATAATTACTAAAGTCTTCAAATTGTAATAACCAAAACAGAGAGATGCAAATACCAAATCATTTAATGACGTAGAACTTCTAAAGTAGGATAATGTATTCTACTGTATCTTAGTCTATATATAAAGACCTTGCTTTTTAAAATATGTATATATTTTAAATATATATATTTATTTTATATATTTAATATATATAACCCACCTTGGCCTCCCAAGGTGCTGGGATTACAGGCGTGAGCCACTGTACCCTGCCTGAAATGTGAATATATATATATATATATATATATATATATATATTTTTTTTTTTTTTTTTTTTTTTTTTTTGAGTCAGAGTCTCACTCTGTTGCCCAGGGTAGAATGCAGTAGTGTGATCTTGGCTCACTGCAACCCCCACCTCCCAGGTTCAAGCCATTCTCATGCCTTAGCCTCCTGGGTGGCTAAGCTTATAGGCATACACTACCACACCCAGCTAATTGTTGTATTTTTAGTAGAGACAGGGTTGCACCATTTTGGCCAGTCTGGTCTCAAACCCCTGACCACAAGTGATCCACCCACCTCGCCCTCCCAAGGTGCTGGAATTACAGGCGTGAGCCACCGTGCCTGGCCTAAAACTCATTTTTCAATCAAGGACACTGCATTTCTTTCCTGAGTTGCTATCAGAGCAATCTATAAAGGAGGAATGTACAAGGAGTGGTAGGATCAAGAAGCCTGTAATGCAGAAGAACAAAAGGAAATTGTATTCATTCATTTTTGTTACTATTTTTCCTTTAACAAAGATTTTAAAGTTTAAACATCATAGATAAGTCAAGCAACATTTTCCCTATCTTTTGACATTTGATCCTTTTTATAACTTAAGGTATTTCTCAAAAATACTAAAAAGTCATAGATGATGAGAAATAACATAGGAAACTGGATTTCAGAGCCAAAAAAAAAAAAAAATTCCATAGGCAAAAGGAGTCTTTGTCATTCTTTTTTCCTATTGGTGAAAAATGTTGCCGTGTTTCACTGAATCTAAACTATCATTAACTGCAAAACATACCTTGATTTCAGAGTGGTTAAATGTGAATAAAAGGAACAGCATTACAAGTAATAAAAACACTAAAAGTATAGAAAAGGTGAAGTTACTAGGCAACTTTCTTACATTTCTGTCAGAACCAAAGCAATAGTGAAGAGTGTTGTATAAAACAAAAGCTTATGAGAACATATGGTTGCATCCTTTTAACTTTAATTTAAACATTTGTATGCATACACACAGCACATGCATGTGTGTGTTTGTGTATGTGTGTATAAAGACTGAAGCTCTCAAGGGGAGATAAATGAGGGAATGAAGAGGGGAAAAAGTATAGGGAACTGAGATGGAATGTAATACTACCAAATGAAAATGAGCAGTAGCATTTTTATTAGCATTAATATTGCACAAACATTTGCTCAAACTGTTAAACATATTAACAACATTTGTCATTAGAGTTCTCTGTCACATAACAGTGATAGAACAGCAATAAATAATGAAGCCCTCATGATGTGAAAACTGAAACCTGTCCATTTTTTCATATGAGTCTTTTATGAGAGTTAAGTAAAATTAGGTTAAAATACAATAAGGGAATTCGTTACACAAAATAACTTATTTCATAGGCTATTATCTCCACAAAAATCAGAACTCCTTTTCTAACCAACAACTGGGTTCAATACATTCAAAATCAATGCTGAAATGTGAACTTTTTTTTTTTTTTTTGAGACAGAGTCTCGCTCTGCTGCCCAGGCTGGAGTGGCGTGGTGCAATCGGCTCACTGCAAACTCTGCCTCCCGGATTCAAGCAATTCTCCTGCCTTGGTCTCCTGAGTAGCTGGGATTACAGGCGTGAGTCACAACACCTGGCTAATTTTTGTATTTTTAGTAGAGACAGGGTTTCACCATGTTGGTCAGGCGGGTCTCAAATTCCTGACCTCGTGATCCACTCGCCTTGGCCTCCCAAAGTGCTGGGATTACAGGCGTGAGCCACTGCGCCCTGCCTGAAATGTTAATTTTAAATGTTATGCCTAGTTGAAGCCCAAATCTCTGAAAAAATGATGGATAAAAATAAAGTATAAAGATTTTCAAATTAAATTGAGGTAACTAAAACGAAGAGATGCAAATGCCATAGCTTCAGTAGCTTAAATTGTACTGTTAAAAGCAATCTCAGAGGCCTCAGAAATAACGCCACACATCTACAACCATCTAATCTTTGACAAATCTGACAAAAACAAGCAATGGGAAAAGGATTCCCTATTTAATAAATGGTGCTGGGAAAACTGGCAAGCCATATGCAGTAAACTGAAACTGGATCCCTTCCTAACACCTTATACAAAAATTAACTCAAGATGGATTAAGTTTTACAAGACCTAAAATTATAAAAACACTAGAAGAAAACCTAGGCAATACCATTCAGGACATAGGCATGGGCAAAGACTTCATCACTAAAACACCAAAAACAATGGCGACACAAGCTAACATTGACAAATGGGATCTAATTAAACTAAAGAGCTTCTGCATAGCAAAATAAAGTATCATCGGAGTGAACAGGCAACCTACAGAATGGGAGAAAATTTTTTGCAATCTCTCCTTCTGACGAAGGGCTAATATCCAGAATCTACAAATAAGCTAAACAAATTTACAAGAAAAAAGCAACAACCCCATGAAAAAGTGGGCGAAGGATATGAACAACACTTCTCAAAAGAAGACACTTATTCAGCCAACACACATATGAAAAAAAGCTCATCAACACTGGCCATTAGAGAAATGCAAATCAAAATCACAATGAGATGCCATCTCACGTCAATTAGAATGGCTATCATTCAAAAGTCAGGAAACAAATGCTGGAGAGGATGTGGAGAAATGGGAACGCTTTTATACTGTTGGTGGGAGTGTCAATTAGTTCAACTATTGTGGAAGACTGTGGCGATTCCTCAAGGATCTAGAACCAGAAATACCATTTGACCCAGCAATGCCACTACTGGGTATATACCCAAAGGATTATAAGATTATAAATCATTCTACTATAAAGACACATGCACACGTATGTTTACTGCGGCACTATTCACAATAGCAAAGACTTGGAACCAACCAAGATGCCCATCAATGATAGACTGGATAAAGGAAATGTGGCACATATACACCATGGAATACTATGCAGCCATAAAAAAGAATGAGTTCATGTCCTTTGTAGGGACATGGATGAAGCTGGAAACCATCATTCTCAGCAAACTAACACAGAAACAGAAAACCAAATGCCGCGTGTTCTCACTCATAAGTGGGAGTTGAACAATGAGAGCACATGGACACAGGGAGGGGAACATCACACACCAGAGCCTGTCGGGGGTGGGGGTCTAGAGGAGGATAGCATTAGGAGAAATGTAGATGTAATGTAGATAAAATGTAGATGATGGGTTGATAGGTGCACCAAACCACCATGGCATGTATATACCTATGTAACAAACCTGCACGTTCCGCATATGTATCCCAGAACTTATAGTAAAAAAAAAAAAAAAAAAAAAAATCCTCATTTTTAAAATGGGTTTCATAATTCAGTGTTCATGTTACAAGCAACTCTCCCAGGTTGGAGTGAGATGCAGGAAAATTTGGACGCAAAAATGTAAGACATATGGTCTTGATTGCCTTTCGCAGCTACGTTAAGAGTTCAGTGTAAAGAAAAGCATTCCAAGCGCCAGCTTGCAAAACTAGGTTTTTATGTGAAACTCTAATAAAACAGCAGCAGATGTTTCTATGCTATTAATTTGTTTGGGACAGTTTTGGCTGGTTCACTCCAAATCAACTGTTATCCCTTGTCCAACAACTGCAGCATTCATTTCTTTTTTAGACAGGGAGAAAGAAAGAAAGGAAGCTTTTCCTTTGGAACAGATACTGCACCAATTTGCTGTAGGCATGGGAAAGTGAATGCCAGCATTTGTGTATTTTTGAAAAAAATTCCCTTAGAAACTGATGGAGGGTGTTTTTCACTATTGAAGGAAAAAAAAAAAATCATCCAGCCAAATTGCTGAAGCAAAACATGAAGTATACTACTGGTAGATAAACACGTTGAGTAACACAGTAGGAATTTTATTTTTAGGATTAATAACTTGACAAAACCTTTATTTGACTTCTAACCCTGCTTATATTGATGTACGTTGTTGGTAAACCTATTCTGGTTCTGATTTACGTGGAAAAAAAATAAAAGATAATCACCCTGTAAAATGTTCACACTATCCTAGTCAATTCACTGCCATTCCTCCTGCCCCACCCTTGTCATCCATTCTTGTGGCCCTAAAGTTCTTAAAAGATCACCTTTGACTACAGATAAACACCTCTTGCTGATGATTATTAAAATGCTGAATGTTTCACCTCCAGAAAGAAAACAAAAAAGATCTTAAAAAAAAAAAAAAAAAAAGCCTTTCCTTACTTTATTTTCCTACTTTCAATCAACCTTCTCAAGAGAAAAGGCAAAATTGGGAAGAAATGAAAGTGCCAGTTGATTGTTCCCAGTGAGGCCAAACCTGTTCACTCCTAACCAGTTACCCTCTGTAACTGGGCAGTCTGCTTTCCATGAAATTATGCTCTCGGGCGGGAAATACTAAGTGTTCGTTTTTAAGGACTGTTCTCGGTCTCTACAGCTTACTAGTATCTTTCAAGATGACCCGAAATCCTTCATGAGATTCAAATGGAAACCTTACAACCTATTAACCTGCGAGGCTGCTGGCTGAAGTGCCAAAATGATTTGGATTTCAACTTTGTTTCTAAAACAAATGTAAGAAAGTATCATTAAGAAATTCAACTAAAGTTGGTTCAAATTCAAAAAGTCTGCACATTCTAGTGTAATTAGAGGCAAGAAAGTTTTAAAGCCCTAATGGAATTTTCTGTAATTCACTCTTTAATTGAAAAACGTTTGCTACTTGGAAGTATTTCCATGCTATAGGAGCCAACTAACAAAGCATAGCAACCTGGTAAGACTCTTTGACTACACATATCTACTCTGATCTTCTGACATTGTAACTGCTCTCCCAGGCCTGTGGAAGCAGCTAAATCCTACAGTATCTCTCAATTGCCCTGAAAATAGAGTCCATGTTTTCGTTTGATGAGCACCTTTATGATCTGGCCCCTCTCCTGCTCACCTCTCCTCTCCCTCTCTCGACCTCCCATGACACTCTATATTCCAGGCCGACTGAATCAATCTCAGTTTCCTAAACTAGTCACTATTCTTCTAGCCATTAATTTGGAACTATTATACTGCATCCTACATCCCAGAATCTTAAGCAGCTAACTCCTATTTGTTATATGTGTCTCAAATTCAATCCTTTTATCATCTATAAGTTTTCTGTATTTCCTTTCTTCCCAAGGCATTTACTTCCTTATCATTGCCTCATCAATATAAGGTGAGGCAAATCTCATTTCTATGTGTTCACATTATAGTCCTAACTTCTGCTAGAGCATAATACATTGCATCTGTCAGTCTCACCCAAGCTCATTCACAGTAGGAACTGTTTAATGTTACCGTGGAATCATTTCCTAGCAAGGTGCCTGAATTTTAGCAGTTCTTTGATAACAGGCTTGGAAGTGAACATTCTTTCACACCTACAATACCAGCACACGTTTTGTTATGTGGAGGCCATGCATCTAAATTAACAGTGAGTTTTCTAAAGTTAACTCATCCTAAACTATCTCTCCGTCCTGAATCCTCCTACCAAATCATATTTCTTTCACCCTCCTCCTTGACTCAAAAACTCTCTAAATCTCCTACTGCAGAGTAAAAGACAAATTGTGGCCTTCAAGACTCGGTCTATATCATTTGTTCACCCCACTGCCTCTCTCACTTCTTTTAATATACTTCTTTTAATATACTTCCACCTAATTCACTCAGTCCCAGCCATGCTGGAGTCCTGCCACTCACTTTAATGCCTTGGGCACGTTTTTCTTCCTTCAGGGCTGTTGCAGTTACAATTCTTTCTGCTTGGATAATGGATAACCCACAAGGGCCCCTCCTTTACCCGCTTCAGATCTTCATTCAAATGTCACATACTCAATGATGATTATCCTGATCTCCTTATTTAAAACTGAATAAATATCCTGGTACTTGGAATTCCTTATTCCCTCTTCCTGCTCTGTTTTGCCTCTTCAACATCTAACATGCCATCCATTGTACGTATTTATATTATTTAACGTATGCTCCTCCTCTTTACTGTAAACCCTAAGAGCAGGGATTTGAATCTGCTTTGTTCTTTTGTCACCCCAGCACCTAGAATAGTGATTGCCACTAAAAGGATACTAAATGTTTAATTGAATAGTATATGATAAATATAATACAATTGAACTATAATTTTAGTTCTAAGCATATCTAACTATGCTAAAATAAGCTAAAATCCTGAACTTAACTATTATTTAATCACATTATTGCAATTATTTACATGGTAGAATTTAAAAACTGACAAGAATGAAATACTGTCTTACACTTGAACTTCTAAAAGTATTTTTACCTATCTTTGTAGAATTATAAAAATTTATAGAAGAGTTTCCATATAAAATTTCCTTTAGATCTTAGAAAAAATATAAATCATGAACTATTTCAGATATATATATTTTAAGTGATTCATTAACGAAACTAAAAAACACATACAGATTTGTCAATTGCTATATGATCTAATCTTTGGGAAAACAAACACAATTTAGCCAATATTCAAATAATAAGGAAGAAAATAATTTGTATTCCAGATATTACTCATTTATTATAGAAGTTTTACCTGCACACACACACGCACACACACACACACACACCTCACTTTGATAGCAAAATGAATACAGAAAGTTGTCAAAGTCATAAAGCTTGAAATTCACATCTTGTCTGAGCTGAAAGCTCATGTTTGTAAAATATTAGTCAATTTGAAAATCATTTCTTGGTTTTGTTGGATTTACACAAGGGATAAACATGTATAAAGATCTAAAAACTGTTGTGTCCTTATCCAACTGGACCAAAAAAGAATGTTTACATTTTCCTAACTTAGTTTATTTTGATATTGAAACATTAATATCCTTGCTTCCAGTTAATCAGCAATCACTTAGAATTCTCAGAATCATCTGTTTAACCAAAATCTATTTTTGTCAATCACATTACAGAAGAAAAAGTAGTATGTGAGGCACGTCTGTGCTTTCATGCTCTAGCTTCCATAGTGGGTGGATCAGAGACTTCAGCAATCTGACTCTAGTCAATTCTCAATGACTGCTTTACACTGCCTCTTTAGAGTATTGGCCTAAGTCTAGTGACAATCATTTTTGCTCTCAACTCTTTTCATAATAATAGTTGTCATTTATTGAAGTCCACTACAGGCAAAGCTTGCTTCATAAGCTAACTAATATGTTGTTAAGGCTTAGAGGCAGCCTTAACAACATATTAATTACAGGGATATTGTCCTGTGAGAGTGGATCCAGAGTAATAATATTTCTTCATTCATTCCTTCAGGTAAATATTCTGCTTCTTCCAAATCCTAGACTCAATAGCTTACCATGCTGTTGACTTTGGTCTACGCCAGTTTTCTTCTTAGTTAATTGCAAGTGTGTTTCTGAGGCTAATATTTAAAACAGGGTCCAGGGTGTTTTAGGTATACCTACTCTACTACTGATTGACCTTTTTTACTCTTTAACAGCTTGAACAAAAGTTACCTTTAATGATAGTGTTCTTTCTTTGATTCTGAGGAAAGAAATTACTTATTGTCTATGTCCACATTGCCCAATATTGACATAATGTGAGTCATATACGCAATTTAAAATTTTTCTAGTAATCACATAAAAATAAAAAGTTGAAATTAATTTTATGCATTTTATTTAACTCAATGTGTCAAAATATTCAATATGTAATCGATAATAAAATTGTTAATTGGGTATTTTATACTTTTATAAAATGAAGTCTTTGAAATCTAGTGCATATTACAGCACACGTCAATCCACGCTAGCCCCATTTCAAAGGCCCAAGAGCCTCATGTGGCCAGAGGCTACCTTATTGATGACACAGTTCTAGAAAATAAAAAAGGATGAAATAATTTCTGCCTCATCTTGTGTTAAAAAAAAATATAGCTTTGAAATCAAAGCTAGACAAGACTTGTAAGATAAAAGTAAACTGCAGGCCAGCCCACTCATAAACGATGATGTAAAAAATTCCTAAGCAATATTTTGGCAAGCTGAATTCAAGCCGTATACATAAAAAATAAGGAATCATGTTGAATTGTTATTTCTACCAATTCACGGTTGGTTTGACATTGGAAAATATATACATACAGCCATACCTCATTTTATAGTGCTTCACTTTATTGCGTTCTGCAGATATTGCATTTTTTTTACTAATTGAACATTTATGGCAATCATACAGCAGCAAGTCCGGCAGGGCCATTTTCCCAAGAGCATGCCTTTACTTCATGTCTCTACTTCATGTCTCTGTGCCACATTTGGGTAATTTTTGCAATATTTCTACATTTTCATTAGTATTATATTGGTATGGTGATCTGTGATCAGTGTTTTTTGATGTAACTATTGTAACTGTTTTGGGATGCCATGAATCACAACCACGTAAGATGACAAACTTAATAAATGTTTATCCACGTTCAGACTGTTCCACCAGCTGACCATATCTCTTTCCTCTCCTTGGGCTTTCCTATTCCCTGAGACACAACAATATTGAAATTCAGCCTACGAATAACCCTACAATGGCCTCTAAGTGTTCAAGTGAAAGGAAGAGTGGCAAGTCTCTAACTTTACATCAAAAACTAGAAATGATTAAGATCACTGAGGAAGGCATGCTGAAAGCTGAGCTAGACCAAAATCTAGGCCTCTTATGCCAAACAGTTAGCCAAATTGTGAATACAAAGAAAAAGTACTTGAAAGAGATTAGGACTGCTATTCTAGTAAACACACAAATGATAAGAAAATGAAACAGCCTTTTTACTGATATGGAAAAAGTTCTAGTGATCTACATAGGAAGTCAAACCAACTGCAATATGCCCTTAAGCCAAAGCCTAATCTAGGGCAAAGGCCCAATTGTCTCCCATTCTATGAAGGTTGAGGGAGATGAGGAAAGCTTCAGAAGAAAACTTGGAAGCTAGCAGAGGTTGGTTCAAGGGATTTAAGAAAATAAACAGTCTCTAGAACTTGAGTACAAGGTGAAACAGCAGGCATGTTCACAGCACCTTCACTAGGACTAAATTTCATCTCAAGGAACCACTTTCTTTGCCCATCCATAAGAAGCAACTCCTCATCTGTTTAATTTTTTTTAATGAGATTGCAGCAATTCAGTCACATCATCAGTCTCCACTTGTAATTCTACGTCTCTTGTTATTTCCAACACATCTGCAATTACTTCCTCCAATGAAGTCTTAAACCCATCAGTGTCATTCATGAGGGTTGAAATAAATTTCTTCCAAACTCCTGGTAATGTTGATAATGCATATAGAAATATGCAGTTACTATATATAATATAGTTCCAGTTATCCAGAAGACCTAGCTAAGATAACTGATGAAGGTGGCTACACTAAGCAACGAATTTTCAATGTAGACAAAATAGCATTCAATTTTAAAAAGTTGCCATCCAAGACTTTCATTGTTATAGAGATGTCAGTACCTGGCTTAAAAGCTTCAAAGGACAGGCTGATTTTCTTGGCAGGGGATAATGCAGCTGGTGACTTTAAGTTGAAGCCAATGTTCATTTACCATTAATAAAAATCCTAGGGTCATTAAGAATTATGATAAAGCTATTCTGTGTTCCATAAATGAAACAAAGCATGGATGACAGTACATCTGTTTGTAGAATGGTTTACTATTATGGGCCCATTGTTGAGACCTACTATGCAAAAAAAGATTCCTTTCAAAATATTATTGCTTATTGACAATGCACCCAGTCACCCGAGAACTCTGATGGAGAAGTACGAAAAGATTAATGTTGTTTTCATGATTGCTAACACAATACCCATTCTATAATCCTTGGATCAAGGAGTAATTTTGGATTTCAAGCCTTATTATCTAAGAAATACGTTAATATTTTGTAAGGCTATGGCTGCCATAATGATTCCTCCAACAGAGGTAGGCAAAGTAAATAGAAAACTTTCTGGAAAGGATTCACCATTTTACGTGCCATTAAGAACATTTGTGACTCATGGGAGGCCAACATATTTATATTATGAGGAATGTAGAAGAAGTTTATTTCAACCCTCATGAATGACACTGAGGGGTTTAACACTTCAGTGGATAAAGTAATTGCAAATGTGATGGAAATACCAAGAGAAGTAGAATTCTAAGTGGAGCCTGATGATGTGAGTGAATTGCGGCACTCTCATAAGAAAACTTGAACTGATGAAGAGTTGCTTCTTATGGATAAGCAAAGAAAGTGGATCCTTGAAATTATATCTGCTCCTAGTAAGGATACTGTGAACATTGCTGAAATGACCAAAAAGGATTTATTAAAATATTAGATACACTTAGTTATAAAGCAGTGACAAGGTTTGAGAGTGTTAACTACCATTTTGAAAGAAGTTCTGTGAGTAAAATGTGAACAGCAGCGCATGCTACAGAAAAATCTTTAGGGGAAGGAAGAGTCAATCAATATGGCAAACTTCATTGTTGTCTTATTTTAAGAAATTACCACAGCCACCCAAGCCTTCTGCAATCACCACCCTGATGAGTCAGCAGCCATCAACATCAAGGCAAGACCCTCTACCAGCAAAGAGATTGTGACTCATTGAAGATTAAGATGATTGTTTGCATTTTTAAGTAATATTTTAAAATTAAAGTATATACATTTTTAAGATAACAGTTTGGAACATGTGATGACAGTATAAGAAATTTTACATGCACTGCAATACAAAAAAAAATTCATGTGACTCACTTTCTTGTGATACTAGCTTTATTGTGATGGTCTGGAAATGAACTCACAGTGTCTCTGAGGCATAACTGTATGTGAATTCACTACATCAAAAGATGAGGTAGAAAAAACACAGATGGCATGCTCAATAGATCCAGAAAAGTCATTTCATATAATTCAAACTTCACTTATGAGAAGAAAAAAATCAGAAAACTAAGATGAGAAATGTTAAAGCAGGAAGATTTACATGGAAATACTCAAAAGTTTTTCTGAATCAGAAATAAGACAGGGAAGTTTAGCATCACATTGTTCTGGAGGTCCTGAAAAATAGAGCTAGTAAAAGTTGCCAAGAATTTCAATCATTAGTCAGAGTTTCAATGGTCATAGTTCCAACTACCATGGTTTCTAACTGGAGTCTGGTAAATTAAGTAAAAAGATGGGAGTCCAGGGTGAATATCTGACTTAGGTGGAGGTGTTCTTTATTGAAGCTTTTATTTTTCCAGATTATATCCCAGAGTTGAGAGTAATTCAGCATTGGAGGACATTAGTCCCCAATGGTTATATCAAAATACAGTTAAAACCTGTGCAGGAATCTTCCAACCAAAACCACTTGAACAGCTACGTTTGCAGCCAGAAGAGGTGACTGAGTAAAAGACGGAATTAAACTGCATCAGTTGCAGTACTTTCTTCTACCTCTCCTCCCTCAATCTTTTATAAGGAAGGGTCCCAGGAGCACAGGGCCTTAGACAGGGATGGTGGTCTGTGGGGAGAGGGTGGATCTGGTTCCTGGACAGAATCCTGGCCCAGCCTGTCCAGCATCTCAGCTGGCATTTAGGTTGCGGCCGGTATTGTGGGGGACTGTGAGGCCAGTGCTCTGCAGCATGTACAGCTGGGTTGACCCAGGTTCCTAAAGTCCCATGCCAGCTGCACTGGAGCAGCATCATTCATCCCCCGTGCCTCTGGGAGGTGGCCCGCAGTGACCTCCGTCAATCCTCTACTAGGCCACAACCGCCCGATGATTTGTGGAAGCCGGGGTTCTGCTGCCACCACGGCAGGATGCACACCTGGGCTTGGAATGCGGTGAGCAGCAGGAGGCCATGACAACGGCTTCCTGGCCAATGGAAGTAGAGGCAGGCAGCGCCTTGGAGGCCGAACTGGTGGGGCAAGGCCCGGGGTGCCAGCAGCCATCTTGAAGCATTCTTGCCCCAAGCCCGAAAGTGCTGCTGGGAATACGGTGGCCGGCACTGAGGGCGAAGGAGCTGGGGCATTTGTTTGCAAGTTCCTTGAACACTTGGGCCTTGGCTTCCAGGAGGGGCCTGTTCAACTCTCTTTTTCACTTTTTTATTGAGCTTACAGCAGTCCAACTCGATCATAGTTTCGCTTTGGGAGGTTTCAGTTACTTGCAGTCAACCCCAGTCTGAAAACAGGCGAGTGACACCACATTTGATTAATTTTATTGTAGTATATTGCTGTAATTGTTGTACCTTATTATTATTAATCTCTTCTTACTGTGCCTAATTTATAAATTAAACTTCATCATGAATGTGTATATACAGGAAAAAACATAGTGTACACAGGGTTCGGTACTATCTGCCATTTCTGGCAACCATTGGGGATCTTGGAACATATTCCCCCACAACAGGGGACTACAGTGTTTGTTTTTTGTTGTTCTGGTAAGGTATTGTAATATATTCTGGATGCTAATCCTTTGTCACAGATGTTGTGAACATCTCTTGATTCTTATCTTGTGTTTTCACTCCATAGTGTTTTTGATGCACATATGATTCCAATTTTAATGTTAAATTTAGTGTTCCTTTTCTTTATGATTAGTGCTTTCTGAATCTTGTTTATCTTTAATTACCCCAAAGTCATAAAACTTCATTTCTAACTTGTGTCCTAAATGTTTTATAGTTTTTCTTTTCACATGTAGGGCTTTATCTGGAACAAATTTCCTTCTAGAATATGGAATATGGAATAGGTGTCCATATTCTACCAAAAAAACCCCTTTTTAAAATTTTCTCCATACAGATAATCTATTGTCCTAATACTTTTTAGTGAAAAGATCATCTTTTTTTCCGAACCTGTAACATCAAGTTTCATGTCTGTGTGTCTGAAATCAAGTTTTATGTCTGTGTGTCTGACTCCGGACCCAGAACTCTCTCCCATGATCTGTTTGTCTATCCCCACTCCAATATCAACTGTCTTCACTACTACAGCCTTATAGTGATAAGGCAAGGCCTTCTACCAAATTTGTATTCTTAGGCCCATCTTGATTATTTTGGTTTCTTGTCATTATGGAAAAATTTTATGTCAGTTTTTCAGCTCCCCAACCAACCTGATACACACAACACACATGAACACATACAAACCTGTTGAGAATTTTATTAGAATTGAAAGAAAAGAAATAAAATCCTCATTCTGAATTCATGAGGGAAAAATGACTCCCCCACTTTTCCTAAGCTAAGATCCATTATGCCCAATGGGATAGAACTTTTAAAACTTTTGATTCAGTTTTCCATGTCTATAAATAGGTCTTTATAATGCACCCAGGTTGCTGAAACTTAAAAGAGTACAATCAAAAAAGGGATCCAATTTGAAAACGAAGGCTTTCATATTCTGCCTACACTTGGCAATTTCTCTGCATCTTTCAGGTTGCGTCTATAAATGTATTATCTGTTTGATTAGAGGCAAATTTCTTTAAGACAGAGAACAATTTGCTCACTCCAAGAAAACTCTTCATACTTATATTTTGCACTGTTGTTTTTGATGGTTTTAAATTTTTTTGTGTATCTATGCAGGACATGACTAGCAATTAATTATTTTATATTTAGTCATTTTATGCTTCCAAATAATCATATCAGATGGGTACTATTATCTACATTTACAGCCACAGAAACTGACTCTTGGAGACATTAAGTAACTTACCCAAAGACAGCTAGGAAATGTCAAGGCCTGAATACAAAGCCAAATTTTTACTAACATTAATGTAGGTAGAACAAATGCTTGTTAAATGTATAAAAAATGGTAATCAAACTCAGATTAGGAAGAGACCAAAGTAGCTACTGTTTAAGTGATTAAAGATGTATGGTATTAATTGAGATTTTATTTAGTCAAATCATTCATTGTTGATAGCTCTAGTCTACACCAGACATTGTGTTCTCCACTCTGGAATTATTCCATTCAGCTGTGGCTAGATCTATGCTTTGTTTCTCATGCCAAGAACCTCAGCTAGTCCGAGAAGTCTCACATACTAGTCTGTAACTATATTAAAACTGCTACAAATAACTGCTGGGCAGACTGATTCTTATATCATTCACACCAGAAGTTCAGTGGCAATGTGCCATCACAATTTCTTTCTGATTTGGAAGCTATGAAATTTGCTCTAGCACCCTTTCAAGAATGTTAAAAAAAATTCCCTCTCTGACACACATACAAAAACATATAATCACAACTGTGTTGTGATCTTTCTTGATTTAAAATCTGTTTCTAATTACAATGAAACTTCATCTACCTGGCCTACTAAGAAAATAATTCAAGTCAGTTAGTTCATTTCTCCTTTTGTGTACAAATTATATAAACCAAATTCAATCTTTTAATCTGAAAGTGGAAAAAATACATATAGTGGAAACTTCAAATTCTATTACTGTAGAGATAAGTGCTTATATGTGCATTTTATGATACTTTTTTTTTTTTTTTTTTTTTTGGAGATAGAGTCTTGCTCTGTCACCCAGGTGGGAGTACAGTGGTGCTATCTCATCTCACTGAACTCACTGAAGCCTCCGCCTCCTGAGCTCAAGCAATTCTCCTGCCTCAGCCTCCTGAGTAGCTGGGATTACAGGTGTGTACCACCACGCCTGGCTAATTTTTGTATTTTTAGTAGACATGGGGTTTCACCATGTTGGCCAGGCTGGTCTCAAACTCCTAACCTTGTGATCCACCTGCCTCAGCCTCCCAAAGTGCTGGGATTACAGGCGTGAGCCACCGCGCTCAGCTGATACTGATGTTTTATCTTATGACATCCCATCTGTGTAGTCACTTTTACCTGTTCAGATGTGCCCATTCTTAGCGATTCATTTTTCCCCTCTAAATTGGTCTCTTTTCACATATAAAAGATTTTACAAACTAGTTAAGATTGTTTATAAATTAATTGTCAACAGATTGATAATAATAACATGCCCCGCCCCTTCTTTCCCAGCTCTCACAACAGCACATAATGAGTATTTGGATTTGGCCCAAAGAGATGAGGCTGCAGGGTAATTTAATTTAATTCAATTCAATTTCACATAATTCAATTCCTTTCAACAAACTTTTACAGACATCTGTGCCTAATCTCATAATCCCAAAACCTGGGGCCTTATTCTTCACTCCAGAAGCACATCCTGAGCCAGGCTTTGAGCACCATCACCTGTAGGGAAGTGGAAAATTCAGACAGAGAAGCAGCAGC
Source organism: Macaca nemestrina (assembly GCF_043159975.1). Lineage (NCBI taxonomy): Eukaryota > Metazoa > Chordata > Mammalia > Primates > Cercopithecidae > Macaca > Macaca nemestrina. The sequence continues at coordinate 200,658,295 of NC_092126.1, read as the reverse complement.
AATAGCGGTAGTGTTCATGAGCAGACAGGTTATCATTGTAGACAATGGGCCAATGCCACCCAAGCCCTCCAGGACACTATTTGGTACAGCCTTCAGACTTGTCCCATCTGAAAGGAGAAAAAGCTGATGTATAATTATACATCAGTCTCTGGGAAACACATACACACACACACACAAATGTATGGTGTTGGTTCAGGGTTAGTTCTGGAAATGCTAATTCACAGGAACCTTTATGTATGGTCCAAGCCTGGGGACACAAGAAAAGTCAAGGATATTTGTAAAATGAAGCTCTTGGAATGTAGAGAAGCAGTGAAAACAAAGGGGATGTGTGGGTGGACCAGTATCATCCACTACAACATCCTTAAACTGTACAAGGAAAAAAATCCGTAGATTCTATTTCTCTATGTCTGGTCATGTTGCTTGTGCCAGCTGCCTTGAATCAAGCCAATATTCTATAAGCACCTGCTGTACAAAAAATCTATATTAGACACTCTGGGAAAGATAAATATTGAAGATACAAAGACACAGTCCCTGTACAACCAAGGGACTAGAGAATGAGCTTCTCAGATCCTACAGTCTGGTGGATGAGTTCTATATGCACTCTCTAAACTGAAAAAAGCAGATTATAGATACTTTGAAAGTACCATATGTATACCACATATTATATATTTCACAGTACATATAAGAATACATGGTTTCCTCTGAAAAAGCAACATTTCTGTGAGTTAAAAATTATTTCTGCCTTCCTCATTGTGGTCCAGCTTAATGTCTACTCACAGAAAATGGAAAATGAACAAAAAGAGGAGAGTTTTGTTTACACTTTGAAAAGTATGCAAATATTTCCCAATGATTGAAAATTAACATTTACAAATTGAGGAGAATACACTTTATTCATGCACAATAGTGCATTTGTTAACAGTGACATATTTATCTGGCCTTTCCCAGTCCTAGGAAAAAATTATGTCAATTTTCCTTCAGACTGCCTTCCTATTCTGTCACACAAATTATTTCATGAAACATGAATCCAAATGTTCTGTTCTTTTTCAATTTCCTTTCACCACAAATTCCAGAGTTCTGTACTTCATGGCTTTTCACTAACAATTCAGTCTTTTTATTCTAATGGCAAAACTGAAATACTGCTGTCTTTAATCAAGCTACTTTTGACATGTCTTCAATAGTGAAGATTCAGCCTTTTGTGTTAAAGGAAAACTTTTAAAAAATAATTGTAATGATTTAAAATGATGGTTTTTTGCCAATGCATTTTCAGCTCTTGGGATGCTCTTCATCACATTTTCCCATCGTTTCTGCAATGCTTTTGTACCTTATTGTTAATGACAGACAATCTATAAATACAGAAAAGGCCATATTTTAAGGATTTCTCATTGGACAAGCAAGTATCTGTAACATAACAGAGCATCTCGAAATGTAAGTTAATTTACTCTCCTGTTTCTCTAATAACAAGTCTCAGATCTATCAGGGAAATAAGGAAGACAGGGAAGAATACCAAATGTGCTCATCAAGTAACTCAAAGCAAACAGGCTAACTCCAGTGATTTGTTAACACATTTTAAGGATCGTCCATACATACGTGTGGTGGAAAGCATGTGTCCAGGCAATGCTAACCTGCAAGCGGACATGACCTCTGAGGTCTGACCCTGCCTTCATTTCCAGCCTCAGCTCACATCACTTTTACCTCGTGGTCTTTGAACATACATTGCCCTTTTCTGCCTCTAAGCTTTTAAACATTACCTAGCATATTCTTATCTCCAGCTTTTCACTTGCCTAATCCATACTTACCCTTTTTGTTTCAGAGATGTGTCACCTCGTTAGAGATTTCTTTTCCCTGACTACCAAATTTAAAGTAGATCCCTGTGAGCACTCTCTATCAGAGTACTAATTCCTTTTTTTTCTCAAATTTTGTCACTGAGAGATTTCTTTTCCCTGACTACCAAATTTAAAGTAGATCCCTGTGAGCACTCTCTATCAGAGTACTAATTCCTTTTTTCCCTCAAATTTTGTCACTGTGTGTGTGTGTCTGGCACATGAGCATGCATGAGTGTGTATCTTATGAATAAATGAGTGGCACTTAATTTTTATTTGCAACTTTGGGATAAACAGAGATCTATACACTTATTCACTGACATTAATGAGAGAGGACTTGGCTGCATTCCTTGAGGTTGCATTACACTAGTTTCTCAAGAGCTTGGACTAGGAATTGTTTGTTTTTATTTCCTTATTCCTATAGCAGTGCCATATTGTAGGAAAACAAAAAGAAGTTTGTTAAATTAAGTATATCTATGAGCATGACATGTGAGTTTCCAATCTTACATTAGTCAGTGGCAAGGAAAACCTTAGTCTGTGACAAGAGATATATCAGGTTAGTGCAGAAATAACTGAGGTTTTTGCAATTGAAAGTAATGGCAAAAAACTATGACTACTTTTGCACCAACCTAATATTATGAATACTCTTCATCTACTCTCTAAAAACATATTTTTATTCTTGACCCTATTTGATACATAATCATTAAACAATCTAGTTAGAAAAGATTCATTGTTTGTGATTTTTGCATTATTCAACGTTGATTGTAAAACTTTTCCTCTTTTCGAACAAAATGTATTTGTAATGCTAAATGGCAAATACTGGCTCAAGATACTATTTGGAGCTGCAGTTTATAATGATGTACAACAGGATGTAACACAAGTCATGACAGAAGTTACGAAACTTAAGAAAGTTTTAGAATCAAGTCCTGATTTAACTGTGTAAAAAATAACTTTGGGCAAATTATTTGGAGTCTATAAAAGAAGATTCCTATTCTTTATCCACTTAATAGGAATGATAAAAACCCTCATATTTTTGTAAGGATTAAAGACCCTAAATTAGGCAAACGACATAACGGGTGCATGCACGTAGTAATAAAGGACAAATACAGTAATGTTGGTTATTATTAATTGTTTTATTAGGCAATGTTTGAATTCCCTAACCTGCCATTTTCTCTCCTTTTTGTTCTGCTTCTTCACCTACTGTCTGTTACTTTCTTTCCATCTTGAAAATAAGTCTTCCTTCATAAAGGTATTCCTTTCACCTAAATTCTGTATTTCACTTTTTTTCACCCTCTGTTAAAATTTCTTTTCTAAATAACCTCTTTTCCTCTAAAACTCAATTTAAATCCCTTTTAACACGATCACTCTAACAAAACATGAGTTTCTTCGAATACATGCAGAGTAAATTGGGTACAAATAATTTGTCTTTGAACACAGGTAAACATTATAGTTTAAAAATACCAGATCCATATAGTTCCCATTCACACTTATACAGGCATTTCTAAAACTTGAAAAAGTTACCCTGATAGTAAGGAAAAGAATATGCAAAGGAAGCCAAATCAGTTTGGTGTCAGCAGAAAGTATGTTTTGTAACAAAATGATTCCTGGCCAGATGATTACTCATCAAATGAGCCCGGATTTCACACAGGAGGACCCAAAAATGAAAGAAAGAGTCCTGAAACAAAACATGCAAAACAGGCAGCTGATGACCTTGATCAATCTTTCTAAGGAGACGAGTTAGAAATGTCCCAGTCCCCACAGAAATCTATTTGAAGACAGCCAAATGTGTCTTCAAAGAGAGGTGTTCATAAAGACTTGAGCCATCAGTTCTCTACAAAGTAAGATGGGAGCAAAATACATTTTCTACTGTTGATGTTTGATCTGTCCCTTAAATAATATCATTATGAAGAGGAAGACTGGGTACATGCACCCGTAGTAGGTATCACTCTTGGCGTAAGATGTTTAACAGAATCCCTACCTGACAACATACATTACCTACATGTCAGCTCTGTTTTAAATTCAGGAAACTGCGGCTTCATGTAAATCTGATTTGGATATCAAGTGCAAAAGTGATATTCTCTCTGGGACAATCATCTCATATAAAATGTGCTGATACTGTTCAATCTCAATGCCTTAATTAAATCTGTCATAACCCAAGGATTTTCATTAAATAAAAGGCATGATGACTCCTGCTAAGATTTTGAAAGACTTGAAGTATTCACAAAGATTACTTTGCTGTGGTTCCTACTGGAAGAAAACATTCTACATTCAAAACATAATGCGTACCGTCTCAGATATCCAAAAATCATTGAATTGGCATACTCGTATCCCTGTTTGTAGTATGGCCACAGAGCTCTAGCGTATTTTATTTTCCCTGATAAATCTTAAAGTCAGCTGTAATTCATTAAGGAAGTTGTTTGAGCCAAATTAAATTTTCCAGAAACACATCATCTGACATAAACTCTGCTTCAGTTATAGAGTCAGAAAAGACTAGCTAGTTTGTAAGCATTACTCCTTTAATCTCATGTAATCCTGCAATAAATATAGAACACACATTATATTCTGCAGAATAATTAGTGTGTACTGGCGCATTATTGCTTAAATGAACTTTTTGTTTATTGAACCATTACAGAATCATCTTTCTCAAAAATGGTTTTAGCTCTGTAATTTGCTTCATTTTGAGGCCATAATATGCCATGATTTGGGACTAAAATTAATAGTTTTTGAGGAAAGGAGATTCTTTTCAGGACAATTCAACATCTGTGGAAAAACCTGATATTAGAAATCAGTCAGAGAGGCATAAGCATTTGCTTAGTGTACAAGATGAGAGATGGCTGCACAAAATACTACCTTCGCCAACAACCCTATTGAAATCAATGTAAGAGCTGAAATTGACCATGGAGGCTATTTAGAATCTATGCTTCTCAGGCAGCAGAATATTCCACTGAATTGTTTCAAGTGTTGCTATGGAGAAGAAAGTAAAGGGATAGATATGCATAGGGCAGGATCTAGTTCTCTAATTCTGGCTTCAACCATAGCAGTTTATTATAGTTATCACTTCGATATATTTGTTTCTTATACAACCTACACATTTATACATTAGGTACTGACACCCTCCAATTGTTTTTGTATTGTGAATTGAAACACTGGGACCTCAGCTGAAGTAACTGTCTGGTAACACAACCTGACAGTTGAAGTTTCAAATTTGGTAGCTGCCATCTTTACTGGACAACAATGTTTCTGTAGTTGTTTTAATATATGATTTTGCATATACAGACTTATATGTACTTAAATTTTATTTATATTATATAAAACAAAGAGGAAATAGGAAACTAAATGCTGACTAGTAGTAATAAACATAGTCTTCAAATATAATTATAAATCTAAAATAGGCAAGTAGAAAGTTAATTTTAATTTCAACTGAATATGGAATGTTCAATCCATGTGTTTCAACTGGGTAGGAAAAGAATAAAAGACCTTATGTGAAATTGTGGGGAAATACTGCTAACTACTGTGTTTAAACAGTAAAGTATGATTAAACTATATATTAGCCTTCTTGGAATGGAATTTCTTGTCTTGTTATATGTAAATCTGTTTTTCATTTGAAAATATAAGGGATTGTCTACTGCACTGCACCATAATATACTTTGTTTCTAAGAATAAAAAAGCTAAAAATTTACAAATGTAGTTCAATCTCTGACATGAATAAATAATATATCTGAGTCTCTAAAGTTAAAGAGGCTAATCCAAGTTCATATAGTAGGTGCATGCCAGTGGTCTTTCTAATATTTCACAATCTTTATCTGTGGAATCATGTTTTTCTAGTGTATACTGCTCAGGGTTCTCCAGAGAAAAAGAATGCGTTGTGTGTGTATACTTGTGTTTGTGTGTATCTATGTATCTGTCTATCTACAGAAAGATTCATTTTAAACAAATGGATCATGCTGCTGTGGGGGTTGGCAGCTCTGAAGTCTGAAGGGTAGGCCAGTGGGCTGGAGACCCAGAGAAGAGGTAATGTTGTGACTCATGTCTGAAGACAGTCTGGAGGCAGAATATTCTCTTCCTAAGGGAACTTCAGTCCTTTTCTCTTCAGGCCTTCAACTGATTGGATGAGGCCCACCCACAATTTGGAGGTTGATCTTCTTTATGAAAGTCTACTAATTTAAATGTTAATCTAATCTGAAAAATACTTTCATTGTAACATCTACTTTGAGGTTTGACCAAATATTTGGGTCCCGTGGCATAGCCGAGTAGACACATAATATTAACCATCAAATGATGCTGAAAGACTCAGTTTAAGAAAACATAAAAACAGATACTATTAACATTTTAATCTATACCACCCAAATGTTTAAATTAAATCCAAACTCTGTTGCTAGATTCTTTTGCTTTGTATAATCAGAGAAGGTTCAGTGCGGAAAGTGGGAAGGTAGATTAGCTTTATCCAGTATCTAAAAAAATCTGACTGCAATATTAATTTTACTTACTCTTCTTCTCAGCATAAACTTCATTTTCTGCAAGTTGATTTTCACTGATGTTGCATTTTTTAGTTCCATGTTACACATATTTAATCTTCCAGAGGGTAGTTTTATCTTGTCTAAAGGCCAATTTTCTAACAAGCTCCAGAGAATTTCCAATAGGGCAAAAGGTGGTCAGTGGAACAGATTGCACTGCTAGAATACATTAATTTATTGCTGTAGTCTTCATTTGAAAATGTGTGTGCTTAATGACTTAGGAAAATCTTGCATGTATCCAAGCATAAGAACAATAATTTACTGGTAGGCAAGTTTCATGCTACCATACTAACCCTAAAACAAATGTTTCCATCATAGAAATGGGAAAATGAAAGGTGTATGATTTGAATTACAAAGAAATGAAAATTTTCTATTCAATCCCAATGTATACTATCTCATAATTTTGATCATTTGGGTATGTCAGAATCATGAAATACTGTAACCATTATTGGATCTCAGAATATTTCTGATCTCTGCTCCTCATTTTTCAAGACAAGCAAACTGTTGCCCTTGACAAAGGTCAAACAGCTTGTTAGGCGTAGAATGGTATCAGAAATCTTGGTGTCTCCTGTTCTTTCCAAGATTATAGGTGGCTCCCTAGTTGGGAAAGCTCCTGACCTAAGAGTACATCAAATCAATTATATAAATATTACCTAATAGAAATCATGCAATCTGGCAGTTTACCAACTAGATAACTACAGAAAAAAACTTTCATATGTTCTCATAATAAACTATTTTATGTTAGAAGCAGTATGGAATGTTTCTCAGGGAATCATTTAGTAGATTACAGAGCACCATTAGGCAAAGTTCAATGACATAAGAGCACAGTGGTCTGCAGGTGGGTGAGGAAAGACACTGAGAAAGATCTGAATATTCTAGTGTCTTTAGTCATGTAATAAAAACACAATATTAAGCTTCCATCTCACGTATGTAGGATAATAAATCTGTAATTTAATTACCTTTAAAAAATTAGCAGTGTCTGAAACAGAGTGAGTCCTCGATAAATACTTGATGAAGTAAAAAGGGGTTTTTCCCCTTTTATCTCAGAAGAATTAGTTATGATAACACTGTCATTTTTAAAAAGCAAATGCAATTTTTAACATATCTGGAAAACATAATATATTACAGATATACTTGTTAAATTTCATTGAATCTTTTTCTATCTTTACTAGTGGCATCATTCATAATCTAAGGAGATGGCTCAAGATTAGCTCTGTAGCCTTGGTCTTGTACCTTTTTGCTTCCAGACAATTTTTCTGCCCTCGAAACATCTGTGTAGTAGCTAATAAGAGCTGGTCAGTGTGTTTACATCCCCCTCCACCATGCAACATGAGGAGAGATCTGTGATAGTGTGAATATGGCTATGTCGACGAGAACTAATGATGTTTCCCTCTACTGCTTTCTCTTGAGTGGGCCCTGAGATTTGTGCCTGTTTTCACCCCTGAAGAAAACCATAATGCTCCCTCTTGAGATAAGAAAAGTGTTGTAGATAAGAGTTCTAATTCTCCCTTACAAAGAGAAATACTGGTTAGAAGTTGGTTATATGACTTGTTTCTATCGGTAAATAAGGACCAGGCTGTATGAACATATTTCATGACGGAAATCTAGAAATATTTGTTATCATTATTGGCATGTTTAAAAACTGTCCTTTCCTTCGGGCTTTAAAAACAGAAAAACAGAGAAATTGGGCAGGATGACTAAACACAAAGTTATGGGTGAATTTTACAGGGTTTTACTACCCAATTTATGTAGGCGTAATAGGTGTGGTGTGGCTGCAAATATAAAGGTGACACAAATCCAAGTGTGGACTTGCAAAATCATCATCCAATTTCTATTAAAAGTCAGAAAAACAAATCCACCCATGATGGCTACAGACAAAAGCTCAGTCATGCATCCAGTCTTGTTTTCACCTCTATGCGTCTCCTCTGCTTCTTGGTCTCTGTTAAATTGTTAAAAGTTCACCCCTATATTTCTCAGCATCAAATTAGAACAGAACAAAGGCCCACTACTCTAAACAGAATACTCTCTCCTGATGTTTCCTTCATCACTGACCATATTATTTCATGACTTGAACACAGATGTATGTTGCATGTTCCTGTGCTGGAAGAATCCCTGGAGATTATAATCCACTGTATTAGTCTGTTCTCACGGTACTAATAAGGACATACGCAAGACTGGGTAATTTATAAGGAAAAGAGGTTTAATTGACTCGGAGTTCAGCATGGCTGGGGAGGCCTCAGGGACCTTACAATCATGGCAGAAGGGGAAACAAACACATCTTTCTTCACATGGTGACAGGAAGGAGAATAAAAAGCCAGTGAAGGGGAAGACCCTTATACAACCATCAGATCTTGTGAGAACTCACTCACTATCATGAGAACAGGACTGGGGAAACCGCTTCCATCATTAAATGACCGTCCACTGGCTGCCTCCCACCACATGTGGGGATTATGACTCATTATGTTAGTCTGTGAATTGGTAGAGGAAACAGGAAAAGAAATTAATTCTCAAGAATTTCTAGCAGAAAATTTCCAGCATATAAATCTAGAAATAGGTTTAGAACATGGCCTGGATAATTACTGATGAACTACCACTGCACAACTTCTACTTTGGTAACCCTGTTATGTTTGTTTGTTTTTGAGATGGAGTCTCGCTCTATCACCGAGGCTAGAGTGCAATGGCAGGATTCCGGCTCACTGCAACCTCTGCCTCCCATGTTCAAGCGATTCTCCTGCCTTAGCCTCCTGAGTAGCTGGGATTACACTTGCCCACCACCACGCCTGGCTAATTTTTCTATTTTTAGTAGAGACAGGGTTTCACCATGTTGGCCAGGCTGGTCTCGAAGTCCTGACCTCGTGATCCACCCGCCTCAGCCTCCCAAAGTGCTGGGATTACAGGGATGAGCCACTGTGACGAGCCGGTAACCCTGGGTTTTAGAGCCACATTCAGTGTTTCCCAGACAAGTGGGAAACTCTGATATAAACAATAGTAATTACTTGCAAAGCTTTGGTGACACAAATACCAAAGATGACCTGTCTAAAAAATGAAATTACAAGTTCTTCCATAAATACATACATATATGAATGGGAAAAATCCTCCAAACAGTAGTTTGTGTTTTTATTTGGTGCTTACTTTGATTGTAAACTGCACATCAGAGACAGTAAATGAGTTCATCTCCATTATGCTCTCCGTGCCTCCTACTGCATTTGTTAACCGATAAAATACACAGCACAGGCGTTCAGTTGTGCACGGTATAGAGGAGACAGCAGATTATCCTACTGATCAGAAAATGCCATGAGACAGTTTATATGTGACTAACTCACCACTCAAAACCATTCACTAAACGTGTGTGGTATTGCATTAGTCTGCTATCTCACTGCTCATAAAGATGTACCCAAGACTGTGTAATTTATAAAGGAAAGAGGTTTAACTGACTCGCAGTTTCACAAGGATGGGAAGGTCTCACAATCATGGTGGAAAGCTGAGGATGAGCAAAGTCACACCCTATGTGGTGACAGGCAAGGGAGTGTGTACAGGGAGCTCCCCTTTATGAAACCATCAGATCTTGTGAAACGTATTCACTGTCACGAGAACAGCACAGGAAAGACCCGGCCGCATGATTCAATTATCTCGCACCGGGTCCCTCCTACAAAACAGGGGAACTATGGGAGCTACAATTCAGTATGAGATTCGGATTAGGACACAGCCAAACCATATCAGGTATATATGAGATTAATAAGGGGGAGGAAATGATAAATGAAACAACTTTGGTAAGATGCTGTAACTGTTAACACTTAGTAGTACATACATGGGGGTTAATTTTATTATTATTTTTTCTACCTGTGAAGCTGTTTTAAATTTTCAAAAGAAAAAATAGTCACCCAAAGATCCTCATCCATCTTTCTATTCACTTGAAAGAGATTCATTTTCTCCATTCAATGACTCACAGATGATAATTCAATGTTAGACACATCTTAAATTGCTGGTTCTTTTCTCCACCTTTCTCCACAGTCTCCTTCCTTTCTAAACTCAAAATATTTTCCTTGATTCATCCTTTGTTCTTTGTGTAAACACAGATATTTATGCAGGTGCATATGCCTCCGCCTTTAAAGCAGATCTCAGCCTAAATTACTGGGCCACAGAGACCTTGGTGTATCTTACTCCTTTTCCTTTACTCAGAAGAGGGTTAACGTCATGAGCTACTTGACATCTGCCTCCCACTAGTAAATAGTGATGCTTGAGGATAACACACTCACTCATTCAACAAACACTGTAGAGCATGAATTAAATGCTAACTTTGTGCTAACAGCCAGAGACATAAAGACAAATAGGATGTGATCTCTGTTTTACCACACAAAACTGGGTGGTAGGTTAATATCAGGAGTGTTGCTTTAGTATTCTTGAAGCAGCAAAGAGTTATATCTAACCAGGTTAGGTAGGAAACTAGGTGAACTAGGTTGGCAGAAAAAACTAGGCTAGGTAGGAAAAACACCTTAGAAGTGTTTCTTGAGGATAGCAGTGAAAATCAAAAAGGAAATACAAAGGTGGGAGGAGGCACTCTTGGTATAGAGCACAACCCGAGGAGAAGAACAGAACAGAGAAACAAGGTCTTGTATTCAGCAAACCATTAACAGTTGAGTTTTAACAGAGAATAAGGTAGAAAGTGTAGGATGACTAGAGAGGAGGCCATTGATCTGGCAGGGGCAAAATAACGGAGGGCCTCACATCGCATGTTAAGGATCTTGGACTTTATCCTGTAGGTAATTAGAAGCCAAATGTTTAAACAAGTAAATGATGTGGTCAGATTTCCATTCTAGATAGATCACGGTGGCCACTCTCTGCAGGATTGATTTCAAAGGGCTATCAGTGAAGGCACTGTTAGAATAGTCCACATGAGAGATCATAAGGGCTCAAAGCAGGGCAATGAAAAATAAGGATGAAAAAAAGGTTAGAAATCATTCATAAAACTAGTTCATAAATTAAGCCATGTTTCATAGTTAATTAGAGGTGGAGAATAGGACAGAAGTGCAGTAAGGGAAAAGTCAAGGATTATTTTCAGTTTTTAGCTTAGATGGCCAGAGAGTTGGCTGCACTAACAACATATATAAAAAATACTGAATAAAAAGATATTTAATCTTTTTAAAATTAATTGTATGAAACAAATCTTAATTATATAAAACAAATAATGAAAGGTATTTAATTGTACAAAACAATGAAAAGATATTTAATTGTACTAAAATAATTAGGATATATCAAACTTTCAAAAACTCCTAATAAAGAGGAGAGAAATGGGGGCAGAGAGAAAGAAGGGGGACAGGGAGAAAGAGAATCCAGGAATATATTAGTTCAGTTTGGGATATTTTCTTAGGATTGTTGTGTGGAATCAGTGAAGTACCACATAAAGTACTTAGTTCTGAGCCTGGCCTTCAGCTAATGTTCCATACATTTAACTATGATTTAGGTGCTTATGGTAGATAAAGGTGGAATTGACCAACAGGCAGTAGGCAGTTGTGTACAAAAATTCGGAGACTACACAGAAAGAACTGAGGGGTGGGGGAAGAGAACTCAGCATGATATTTGGCATTCTGATCCTGAACAAATCAAACCAGGAGGAATATTCAGAGAAAAAGCACCCCCCCCAAAAAAAATAATAAAACAGTAACAAAACAATGGGCTACATTCAGACCTTTGGCAAACACCAGTTCTAGGATAAGCAGAGAGAAAGGGATGGGAAGCTTATTTAAGAGAATAAAATCTCACAGAATCTGAGGAAGTAATATTATGAAAGTTCAAAATAAAGTACGAAGATCCAGTAAGGTAGAAACTGAAAAATTATCGCTTATGTACTACAAAGAGAAGGATAACAGTGAATGAATTAGGAAGACATACCATGAAGTGGTGATGACTGAAACAAGACTAAAGCAGTTTTTATAGATAATGGAAGGCTAATATCTAAAATAATTAGGCTATACCAAACTTTCAGGGGACAGGGAGAAAGAGAATCTGGAAATAAATTTTGTTCTTGAGGAAGTTATTTTGGTGGGAAAGGCTTAGGTATATTTACTAGCAGAAAGTTAACAGGAAGTGAGAGTTTGAATGGACAGAAGGAAGGAATAACTTGATGGTGCGGTGGTCAGACAAAGTAAATAAAAACATTAGAGCAGGCAACTAGATGTAGAAAAAGACACAGCAATGAAGTGAGTTCTTCATATTTGATTATTAGAAACACATCTCCAGCATTTCCACATGAACACCATAACCACCAATAGGTATTCACATCATCATCAAGGTGCCTAAGCTATATGATGATCAGAAGTATTATTAACGTGGAGACAAGCTAATTTCTTTGAAAAACATAAGCCAAGTTTAAAAGACAAATATTGCTAAATCTACTCCCAATCTTCTTTATCTGGCCTTGAATGACTATGCATTGTCTAACCCAGCTGACCTAAGGGGCTGACCTGGTTTTCAACTGAAGTAGTCAAATTCTTGACTTGATTTTTTTTTAAAGCAAGCTCTAAAAATTTTTCCTTAAAGGATTATATTTCCAGAATATTACAATTGTGTTGCACTGAACAGTTGGTACAGAAATGTCTTTCTTCCCTACTGATTAGAGAAATAAGTATTTTTTCTACAATGTAAACTTTTGTTTAAATAATGACATGAAATTAAAAAGTCTAGAGTCCAACTTGAGTCCACAACTACACTTTTAATAACAATACATTAAATTTGTTTTACTAGTAGTATTTTTCCATTTTTGATGAACTTTTATAACAGAGGGAAGCCAAAAGATGAATCAGTGCCCATTCTATATTAAACAGATGTTTTTGTCATCTAGTTTTTTCATTACTCATAGAACAGAAGGCTCCATTAGAATCACTCCCTCAAGCCCCCACATGTCAAGGAACTAAAATATTTTTTCTTCTGTGAGTAATGTCATCACAAATTATGTATTTAATAATATTCTCCAAATGTTGTCTTATTTTGCTTTCTAGATGGAACAAAGGGCAATCAATAGAAAAGTAAATTATCCCAAGAAAACACCAAGATAAGCATTTGCTAGTAAAGACACAGAAAAGCACTCGGAGATGAAATTTATAACTTGGCAGACGAGACACCTGAACACGACATTTTTAAAAGACAGTGATTCAGTGCCCCAGGTTTATAAGCAACATTATTAATGCCTCCAAATAAAAATAAGTAAGACACTGCTCTGACACAGTAGCCTATATTATTCATATTACAATGCTGTCTGCTAAATTTCCTATAGGGAGTGCTTAAGATTGCATTACAAAATAGTCATTTCTAGGTAAAAATCCTAGTGGGAAAGCATATATCCATAGTTTTAAACAGACAATTTGTCTAAAAAATTATCAATCTACGAACTATAAATTATCACATTTAATTGACTGAAAAATGCATATCTCACTGTATTTTCTAACTGCTATATTAATCTTCTACATCTCAATGTAGTAAGACAGCCAAATTAAACATTTTACAGCCATAGTCATATATTTAGGGTTTCAACTAAAATTATTTCTATCTTAGAAAAGCAAAAGTCTAATTAATGACAGTGTTAGGGCTGACATTGTCCATATCATCTTAATACTTATTTTAAGCACTTAAATGAAAAATTTAAGTTACTTCACGTATTTTGTCATGGAATTGAATTATTCCAACTGGGTTACACTGAATTTATAGTACAGAAATTAGTGATGGGGATTTCAGTAAAATCAAATGATAAAATACATGATTGAACAATGTTGCCTAAATCAATTGATGTCTCTTACTTTGTGAAAGATTGACAGAATATGCTTTATGGTAAATATTTGTAAACCAATACTTAGAAATGCCTTAATTTTCATAGTCCAGTTATAAGAAAGTAGTTTAGCTTTTTTTCAAAGCTTTCTACAAATCGTTTTATGAATCTTACCATTTAAAAATTTCTTCAGGCCGGGTGCGGTGGCTCAGGCCTGTAATCCCAGCACTGTGGGAGGCCGAGGTGGGCGGATCACGAGGTCAGGAGATGGAGACCATCCTGCTAACCCGGTGAAACCCCGTCTCTACTAAAAATACAAAAAACCAGCCGGGCATGGTGGCGGCGCCTGTGGTCCCAGCTCCTCGGGAGGCTGAGGCAGGAGAATGGCGGGAACCCGGGGGGCGGAGCTTGCAGGGAGCCAAGATGGCGCCGCCCACTCCAGCCTGCGCCACAGAGGGAGACTCCGTCTCAAAAAATAATAATAATAATAATAAATTAAATTAAATAAAAAATTCTTCAAAAAACATAAAAACCTTCCTATTGAACAGTTTCCATTAAAAACTAGAATGCAGACAATTCATTGATTATAATAAAGAAGAATAACTTTTTTTTCTAGGGCTAAACCAAAAAGACAGAACAACCACCATTCACTGGTTACAATGATAAATTAATTTGTAAAAGGTGGTCAATTGACCTGTAGGATAATAAAGAAAAACATCATATTCTTTTAAAATTATCATTCCTACTTCCTTAAAATTGAGTTGTAAACAATGTTTCTTTTTGGTGTAAGAATGAAAACAGAAACATTACAGCAATTTTAAGTTACAGTGCTCAAATCTCACAACTTCTAAAATCATTTTTCATAACAAAAGAAAGGGGAAGCACAGAAAACATCTGTTGTAAGCCACAGAGCAAGCAAAAGGAGGTCATTATCACATCCACACAACTTTCTGTCCATTTCTTATATTCATCACATCTTTGGGCCTAAACCTAAACACATTGTAATTATACTGTAAAAAGTGTGAAATAAAAACAATATAAAATGGATATAAAATCATAATTACAGATGAATTGCCTTTTAAGTCAATTAATAAATGACATACAATAATTAAAACAGTAAATGTTGGTTCATCAAATTTCTTCACAATTAAAAATCATTTAATCATTATAATTTGCTACATATTGTTTTCAGTGTTGGATATAACCAGCTCCTAACCTAAGCATAAAATTTAAATTAAAAAAAGGTATTGGTGGTTTTATTGAATTAACAGACAAATACATGATTTAACATTTCTCAACAGTCAAGAATCTGCCTAAGAAATCTCTTCTATGATACTACCAAACAATGGGGATTTTTGTTTAATATATTCTGCTTAGTATAGCATTACTGATAGAAGCAAAAATAGTTGCTTAAAAATGATTTAAAATAGGTATTTTCTATCTAGTAAATCAACAGCTAACAATGTTTAACAGTGGGTAGAATTATTAAATTCTAAGAGAAAAAATGCTGTCAAATTTTTTTTTTTTTTTTGCTATTCTAAATGAGATGCCCATGCAATTAAGTAGGAAAAGAATAAATGGCAAAACTATCATTTTTTGATGGTATGAGCACTTATGTGACAACTTATCAGCTGAAAATCCATGGGAATATATAAGAAAGTATTCCAACTAAACAATGAAAATGTTTCCTTTTCTATATGCACCAGTTAAGTAATACCAAAAAAGTTCAGTCATTGCAGCCATGAAAAATATAAAGTATACAAAAATCAAATTAAAAAAAAAATGCAGGGCCAATATAAAGCAACACATATACACATGATTAAACAGAAATATCAAATACAAGATGAACAGATGGGAAAATACATGCCATGTTGCATAATGCATAATTCTGATTATAAATATGGCAAATATCTTCAACCTACTAACTTAATGTTAATATCCAATTAAATGCCAACATTTGTAAATATGCCTTAACATTTTCAGCATTTCACTTTTATCTTTAAAAACTACATTACAATTTCAGGTGAATTCCATATTAATAATAGTACTGAATATTTACACATATAAGGAAGCTGATCATAAATGCAGCTAATATACTAACATCTTGGGTTTAGTTCCTAATTTTTAAAGTTTAATTCAGATTGATAAGAACTTACAAGTTAACCTTTCTATGCCTCCTTTTCAGTGATTCCATAAATGGCCATTATAAGAGAAACTGCAGAAATGAAAAAAGCTGTCCATCATAATTAAAGGTCTGGTTGACACTGATCACAATCTGTGTACTTAAGGATCAATACATCACCAACAATCTTGTCTGGCTCTCTGCCTGTGGATTATTTGATTGAATGACTTTCAAAGCCTGTCTTTGTTTTGTGTTGCTATAAAGGAATATCTAAGACTGGGTAATAACTTATAAAGGAAAAGAAGGTTTATTTGGCTCACAATACTCATGTCTGGAAAAGTTGAAGACTGGGCATCTGGTGAGGGCCTCAGGCTGCTCCCACTCATGGTGAAAAGCAAAGGGGAATGTCGTGTGCAAACGACCACATGGCAAGAGGAGAAGCAAGAGACAGATTAGGGAGGTGCCAGGTCCTTTTTAACAACCAGTTCTCAAGGGACCCAGTTGAGCGAGAACTCACTTACCCCGGAGAAAGGTCATCAATTTACTCATGAGGGAAGCACACTCATGACCCAAACATCTCCCATCAGGCCCTACCTCCAACAATGGCATCAAAGTCCAACATTAGCCTCGGGGGACAGTCATTCAAACTTTTGCAGACTATCACTGTTTTCAGGTCTTCCACTTAGACATGTCTTTGCTCAAAAAGATATGGCCAAGAAGAGAAGGGGACTCTCATCCTTATTCCTCAGCCCACACTCCCCAGCATGGACATTGCTGGCACTCTTAGAATAAACCTGGCACTCCTTGACTAAATCTAGATGTTAAACATTGTTTACTCTGGGCTAGTGTCATGTTTTCAACTATTACCTTGTTTGATAAGTAAACAATAAACCTTCATTCCAGATGTCCAGAGAGATCATTTTTGTAGGCCTATCATTTTCTCACCCTTAGTTGAGAATTCTTGCCCAAGGACAACTGATCTGAGTTGCTGAATTCTCCAGATGATATTAAAGAGTAAAAAGCTAAGATTCATTGCATTGCATCACAGTTGTCCAACATTCAAGACAAAAGTTTGATTGTAGAATATTTGATCACCTGATCCTAAGTTATTTTTTTAAAAATATTACTACTATCATTATATGTATCATTACATATAATGATGTATTGGTATAATAATGTATAATGTAATGATGTATAATGATATATGATGTAATGATGTATAATGATGATAGGTGGCCTTCCCTAGTCCAGAAACTTTTTTGGGTTTGTACTGAATATTCCTTCTTCAATAACACTGATTGGTAACATTAATGGAGCGTCATAGTAAATTAATTAAACAAATACTTATTAGGATAAAAAGACAAAAAGTAATATTCGTTAAATAATTTTCTAAAACAAACTCATTTAAAATTTTAATAAAGCCCTTTTATTAGTAACAAATCCATGTTCATCCTAGCAACAGCATGATTTATCAACTTTAATCATATCCAATTCAAACTAAATCTTTATAGACTGAAAATCCCAGCCCTGTCACTATGCAAGCATATGAAAACCGTTTCTTTTCCTGAACCACTTCACTTTGCTCTCCTTTGAACTATCTTCCTGCCTTAGATCACAAACATCAGCAACAAAAGCACAAAATGCCATCGCCTCTGCTGCCTCTCAGGCCATCTGCAGGTGAAATGGTTCTGAATGAACCAGCCCTATGAATTCATGAATCATCTGTTTACATTTATTAAGATAACAGGGAACAAATGATAACAAAAAGTGTATTAACTAAATGATGAATATGCTACCAGAAGCTGCACAAGACATCAATGAAATGTCAGGAAGGCAATACGGGACTGTGTCTTACCTGTCAAAAGTTATTTCCAAAATAAATGGACCTTAGGCAGCATGGCCAATGCTTTCATTTTGGCTGTCTTAATGATCAAAGCACATCATTGTATGATGAATTCAGCTGTTTCAATCACAATGAGGGCCAAAATGAATGGATTAGATGTTCAGCTGTCCTGATCATCCAAAGGAAATAGATATGGTCTCAGAGATTTAAAAACAAAATGCCGCGATTTGGTAATATCTGAAAGTGAATAAAATTGTACCTTCATATGAAACAAACAGTCCATAGATTATAGCCAGTCTACCACTTATACTCACCGTCTATCAAATCATCTGAATCTAGATTTCATAACTGGGACAACAGTAATAATGTTTTTAAAAAAATCACTAAAATTTACTGAGCCCTCAATAAAGTGCCATGCATGAGTATAAGTGCTCTGTGGGTTGTTAATTCATTCATTTCTTACAACAATCTTCTGAGAAGAGTACTAATATTATTCACATTTTGAAGATAAGAAAGCCAAGGCAAGAGGTCACATTTGCAAAAGCCGTGTACCTAATAATTGTGCAAGGTTACACAGCTGATAACTGATTCACTCTACTATCAAACCTCAATCCTTTCAGTAACAAGACTAAAACACTTAGTTCAAGTGAATATTAAACTACAAATTAACATATAAAGTCAATTTCTATTAATGCTGTTGCAAACAGAACAAGAGTAAGCTTTCTAATTCTACTAACGAAATTATCAAAAGTAAATTATATAGTGTATTTCATTTTTAATGTCAATAAGGCAATGTTGTATGTCAATAAAATCATACACACTAATAACACACAGTCAACTTCAAATTATCTAGGATAATGAGGAATAAGAATCATGGATAAACCCAAACCCCAGGTATAACTAAATTATTGTCAACTCTCAATTATCAGACCATACATAAACTTTGAATAAGACAGAGGGGGAAACCTGGTGTTCACTTATTTCCCCAGCAGGACTTAAAATTAAACAGCTTCTTACTGCTGGACCATTTAGGCTTAAAGGAGGCTCAGTCAAATGCTGGGGCTGAGTCCCTTGTGAACCATAAAGAACTCCTCCCTTGCTCAGTCAGAACAAGTACAAGGTCTCTGCAGTGTGTTCACCATGATGAATCGGCAGAGCAGTTACAATGCCCAGAACTATTGACAATTGACTCGACCCAGTTACCTTATTTTGACCATAAGTGGAGTGGAATAATAATGGGAGAAATAATTTAAGCCCTGGGCATACGGAAGGCCTTTGTAACAAAAGCCAGACCCATAAAAAAAAGAAGTAATCAATAAACTTAATTACTTAAACCCCAATTTTCTGTACTGCACAAAACACCATAAACAAAATTAAAAGATAAATGAGAAACAGAAAATATATGCAATTCCTATAACATAGCCAATTTCACCAATATATAAAGAACTCATACCAATCAATAAGAAAAAGACGAACAAGAGAAACATGGAAAAAAAATTTTCTAAAACTTTTTAAACATTTTAATAAAGCTCTTTCATTAGTAACAAATCCACGTTCATCCTAGCAACAGCATGATTTATCGATTTTAATAATTTTAATCATATCCAATTCAAACTAAATCTTTATAGACTGAAAATCCCAGCCTTGTCACTATGTAAGGATATGAAAACCGTTTCTTTTCCTGAACCACTTCACTTTGCTCTCCTTTGAACTATCTTCCTGCCTTAGATCACAAACATCAGTGACAAAAGCACAAAATGTCATCTCCTGTTCTGCCTTCTCAGGCCATCTGCAGATAGAATAGTTCTGAATGAATGGCCAATTTGGTTTTTTTTTGCACGCACACACATGCAGTATATATATATACACACACACATATATTTATATTTATATAATATATATGCATATGTTTATATATATTTATATATGGCTCCTAAGCACATGAAATAAAACTCTACATTACCCATAATAAAGGGAATGTACATTAAAAATATATTGATATATCAGGTAGGCAAAAAAAAATAATTTTTTAAAATTGTTACACTTTTGTTTGGTTAAGGTTAAAAAAATGAGAACTATCTTACCTTGCTATTGGAGCAATAATTTCTATAACTACTAGGAAGAAAACTTTGGCAGTATCTAAAAAATACTACAGGTGCATATAATTTCTGATGCAGTGAGTTCACTCTAGAAATTTATTTTACTGATAATTTTACATACTTTCTAAAGGACATTTACACCAGATTATTCACTACAGAACTATTTGCTACATTAGAGACATTGAAAACCATATAAATGTTTATTAAGAAGGAAATGGATAAAGTACATTTAATTCACATATTGAATACTCTACAGCTACACTGAATGAGGAAGTTTATTATGTACTGATATCAGAATGTATAATATGCTACTATTTATATGATAAGCATGTATTTGCTTTTATGTGCCTAAAATTTATCTGGAAGAATTTTTTTTTAAACTGTAATTTGGGGGTTTCTTGTGGAGAAGAGCTAGGTAGCAAAAGGACTTTTACTGAATATCCTTTTTAAAATTTCTGAATATTACACTATGTGAATGTTTTAACTATTTAAAAATTTAAATAAATAATCTGGTTTTCAGACCCCAAATCAATACCACTTTTATTCATTGACTGGGGACTGAGACTCGCCTTTAATAAGGCAGAATTTAAACTCATAATTCCCTTTTCTAACAGTGTTACAGATCTTAGCAAAAGACTGTTAAGGAGGAGTGAAACATTTTTTAGATATATACGTGGCCCAACTTGCTTTTTAAAATATACTTCAATTCTCTAAAAGCCCTCTGATGTTCCATCACTTGCTTACACTTGCAGAAAAAAACAGCATTTTAGCATCACCTGAGACAAACAGGTACTAGATGAACCTGTTTGTCTCAGGTGAAGGTTTTGGAGTATATCTTGGAGAAAGTTTCCTTCAATAATAATATACTTCTCCAAAAGTTTTAACAAGAGATGTGTAATAATCTGAAAACCAATGATACAATATACAATGCAAAGCTAACTTTCATTCTATTTCATAGACAGAACTGTAGCAAAAATAATCCTAGAAATCAAAGTTCAAGAAGAATCTCTTTGCAGGCAATAAAATATGTATGTAGCAGAGGAATTATCAGGTGGTGGACCTATATAATAAATTAAGCTGTCAATAAATTAAGTGAAAGAACATGAAATAAGCTGAACAAAAGTGGAAATCATAATTCCCCACATTTATTTCATTAAGGTTCAGGCTATTGAACTTATATTTAATTTATGTGTAAATCAGCAATTGTAGGGTTTACCTGCCTACATGTGTGTGACAAAGAGCACCAAGAAGACTACATTAATTCCACTAAATCACTTTATGCCAATACAGGTATTTTGAGAAATAAATTGTGATCATTCCATTTATATGGATTACACTTGTTTAAACTGCTATTTTTGTGTTCCCTTTACATTGTTTAGAAGCAGTCACATTTTAAAATTTGCTCTGTACCCTACTAAGCTACTATGAAGGAAATGCATATTTGCCTTTCTAAGAAACTCAAAGTGAATTTAGTTAGAACTAAACTAAACGGAGGCCTTCTCCTTCTCTATCCTTTGCTTCTAAGAGAATTGTTTGTGTTTTTGGACTCAATAAGGATTTTTCTGACCTTTAGCTGTCTGCAATTATTTTTATAACCTCTTTTTTCTGGATTATCCAACTGTTTAATATATTCCCACAGAGTCTCTTGGCCTTTCAAAGTTTAAAGGACCTATTAGAAAAGAAGTTTGTGATATGCCATAATTTTACAGGAACAAACAAAAGGTCAAAGGACCTGAGCCCAGAGATGACAAAATGGTTCACTGGTAAATCAATACTAGGCTTTGTGTTGACCATGGCAAAAGATTTATGAGCAAAGGGCAAATCATTTAGAGGGTTCAGGGATACCTTGTGCTTGGGTAACATTGTTCTCCCTGTTCTTTTACCTCACCTGAAAATCCACTTGTTCCTCAGTATAAATATAAATATAACGAAATACAAGTTTAAAGTCAAATCCTAACACTTAAAATATTTTAAATGCAATTTTTCCATGTATTTTCAATTAAATCAAGAAAGTATACATTCTGTGAATAATATGGACGTTAGGATGGCCTCATGGTTCAATAATTAGTGAATCCAGCTTCCATTTGAGTGTTGGTAACACCTTGAAATTCCTCCAAATCTGTCTCTAGAAAATGAGGGTATAGGATTAAGTGTACCACCAAATAAGCATGTGCCTAACATATCTCTGAAGAGATATGTCTATAACTAAGGTAATTCTGTTAAATTATAGATCACTCTGATATCAATTTTAGTCCTGTAGATTGAAGAAAAACATGTTCACAATTTGATTTGGTTAGAATTCCTTAAGTTCTTTCTACCTTAAGACTTATTACAAAATAAGTCTTGGAGTATATACGTATCCTATCCTTTTGCTGCCTAATAAGTAGCCACTAACGACTGTGAATATCATTAATTCAGATGTGTGTAAGTATAAAATGTGCACAAATTTTAGAGATTTAATATGAAAAAATCGTAGATTTCATTAACATTTTTAAATTGTTTACACCTTGAAGTGTGCACATAATATTGAGTTAAATGATATTCTTTACAATGATTTTACATTTTTCCTTTTGTTGTTGCTATGATTTAAAATTACACGTGACTCATATTTGTAGCTTACGTTGTATTTCTCTTGTATTTTTTATGTATACACTTTAGTGTGTGATACATATGTGTGTGTTTATACAGACACATATATTTCCTAATGAAAAGAAAACTATTTATTGGAAAGAAATTGAATAAATTATAGAATATATTTTCATAAAGCATACAGCATTTTTTAAAAGGCCACTGTAAATACTATACAAGCAAATGCTGTCTTTGAATGGCACAGGTTCAGGAATAGGTCACTAGAAGCTAAGCCTAATGCCCATAATGTCTGGGGAGCCCCTGGAGGGGAAAGTGATAGCATGTCTACCTGTTTTAATCCCCCAGTAGCACAAGAAGTTGCTCTGGAGAAGTGCAGTAAGCTGCCTTTTCAGATAAGGTAATACAAGTGATTATGAAGAAAAGCTTTGAAATCCATGCAGTAAATCATTTTTTAAAACAATGTGGTCAGAATTCTTGAGACTAATAAATTATTTCTCCTGTACTCTGGTAGTGTTCCCTACTTCATTGGTTTGTAAAGGTGGCCCTTGGAGACTCTGAAACATTGAAACCTGGTTTATTTTTATATAACATTTCAAGTACACACATAAATTAGCCCCAAAGATTTTTTTTTCCTCTGCCAATTGCCCTAGAATGAGGCTTCTCGCCACTAAACACTAGGGAGATGGTAAGAAAGATATAAATGTAAAATCTAATGTGTAATCTTTTTTTGTAATTACAAACAAAACTGCAACATGGAGTTTTAGTTAAGTCACCACATCGTCAGTACAAGTGAAGTTCCAGTGGCAATTTCCTCCATGAAGCCAAGACAAATATAAAAAACAAAGGCTGTTCTTCTCGTCCAGAGGTATTCTTGGAGGTAAATGTCAAATTTTACTCAAATGACTTACAGTCTTATAAATCACCAGTCATGTTTTTATTTTACTGATAATTTAATTGCAATTAAAAGGGATGCAAATCCTCCCTAGACCCCAAGTAAACCAAAGTCCACTCTTAGACATTTCCCCGTGAGTCCAAGCCTTCTCACCAGTTAAGATAATCAAGATCATCTTTATTTTTCAGGATGGCATCTTTTCACATTATATTTAGTATAGGAGAAAAGCCTTTAAGCCTATTGAAAATATCACCTTATAAACAGAATATTTGAAAATATAATCTTTGATTCAGACATTCCACCGCTATCAGATCATTTTCAGGATACCAACACAAGATTTTGGTGTTTCTTTTCTCTTTATAATTGGTCTATATAGGCATGTCTACACTATGTTCAAGTGTAGTTAAATATCATCTGTTGACTCCTGACATTATGCTGTTATTACCTTAAAATGGAAACATTCATTTAAAGTATATAAGTGGTGTACTTTTAAAGAATCTTTCTGTGGTTTTCCAAAAGCATTCCAAAGAGGTTACTTACGTTGCTTTGAAACTGGTTTGAGTTATGGGAAGGCCACAGCCTCAGACTAGCAGCTGAGACAGCAAAGGAGATGAAAGTTTTTAGCTTTCAGATCCAAGGGGAAACACAGCTGCTACAGCTGGCCTGCTCAGATCTCAACACTTAGTACAATGATGGAGAAGGCGATAATGCTGTGTCTCAGCTCGAAAAGTGCATTAATAAAAACAATCCTTAAACAGAACAGGGAAATCGATTAATCAAATCTAGGCTCCAGGCTGCAAAATGAAATGATTTTTTTAAAAGGCAAGGGAAGGGGAAATCCTCTTAGATTCTTAAAGATATCCACTCCTGAGACATTATCTTGACTAAATGAAATCATATGGAGGATGGAATATAACTTCTTAAGAAACTAAGTTTACCTTGGACAGGTACTTCTAAAGTTTCAACTTACTGTAATAGAAAATGGAAGTTTGGCAAATGTGTATCTTACATAATAGGTGCCAGAAATGTCTCAGGCCACCGTTTGTTACTTTTTAATAGTTATACTTCAGAACACATGTGCAAAGCTGGTAGACTGTGGAGATTAGTTCTGCCAGCCTGTAGAATACCTGAAGCCGTACCTCAAAACAGTTGTCTAAGGAAGGCAAACACGCCTCCAGGAACCTGTAAGGGAAGCTATGCCAAAATATCTGGATGGAGCGCTTCTCCAAAATAATTATAAATATCAGAAAAATGTAAGACTTCTCTTTTCAAATAATAACACCTTCCTTCGAAGGACTTCAAAGTTCTAAACAGCCATTATCTTATTAACCTTAACAACCCAGTCAGGTAGGTAAGAGAGTGGTATTATTATACCTATTATTACGATTATTTTAAAGATAAGGGCCCTGATTTGCTAAAGCCATCTAACTTCTTCAAGGCCACACAGCAAGTTAAGGTGGAAATAAACCAGGGCAGCTCACCTTGGTCTAGAAATTCTTCAACATTCATTTGCAATGAGTCAGGCTTTCAGGTAAAGCGAAAAGTTAAGATAACAGAGTGTATGACACTTCATATGCTTACAGTGGTTTTAGTATGTGTAGCAACAGTGCATTTAGAAAAAGAGAAATACGACAATAGGCTATAAAAGTTATCAGGTAACTAATAATCCTTCTGACTTTTTTTTTCCCGTTTTTTCCTGTCAAAAGGTAACATAAACCAAACTGTGTCCTTTGATGCTAAGAACACTGTTGCTTTGCTGAAACCGAACTTCAGTAACACTGAGAACACAAGTAATACTCTGTTTTTCTAGTTTCTCAACAACCAAGGAAATATGTTAGTTCCAACTGGCCTATTACCTATCTGAAAGGGCGAAATGGATGTTTATTTATTTAACTTATTTATCTACTTTTAAATGTAGAAATTTTTAAAGAGTTGTATCACAACTTCACGAAGAAATATTAAATTGGTGCAACAGTAATTGCATTCCTTTCAAAGGCAAAACCACAATTACATTTGCACCAACCTGATATTTTCATTCAGTCAATCATTCATTCAACTAAATTTGTTCTAGATTCTGAGGATAAGGTAGTGAACAAAGGAGTCATGGTGATAAGTACGAAGCAGAAAAATTAAAGCATGGTAAAGGGGTAAGCAAGTGTACGGTGCGGTGCAGGCTGCTGTTAAACAGGTCCAGGAACTGTCTTAGTGACAGAACAGACCTTAGAGAACGGAGGGGCCAAGTGGGCATCTGGGGATAGAACAGTCCATGCAGAAGGTGTCCTCCAAGTCTAGAGAGAAGTGACCGCTGTGGGAAAAATGAGGTCAGAGAGGATTAGGGTGTGGGAAGGAGGACAGTGATCATTATCAGGTTTGTGAGCCTTCCAGAGATCTTGGCTTTGACATAAAATGAGACTTTATGTTAAAGTCTGTCTCATCTCCTAGGGTTCAGAGTAGCACATGACCTGACCTACATTGTAGAAGCATCACTCTAGCTGCCTTGAGAAGAAAGAGGGTGTGGGGACTGGGCATCAGAGAAACCCAGCCAGGAGCTCACTCAAGCGATTATTGCACTAATTTTCTGGTAAAGATGATGGTGGTTCGGTCTACCATAGTAATGGTGGTAGAAAAACAGGATGAGAGACTGGACATATGTTTAAATTAGAGACGGCAGAATTTTCTGATGGATTGGATGAGGGGCATGAAAGGAAAGAGAAGAGTCAAGGGTAACATATCGGGATTTAAGTTGAGCAAATACAAGATGGAATTTCTATTTACTGATCTGGGGAATTCTGTGAGTGGAGTAGTCTTTAAATATTTGTTTTGGACACAGGAAGCTTGAGGTGTGTTTTAGATCTTCTAGTGGGCATGTTGGGTGGGCAGTTCCGTGGAGCAGTGCTTTGAAATTATAAAAGTTTAAGGGATCTTAACCAATTCCCTTCACTTACTTGTAGGCAAACATGCTCATAAACACGTGTTTATTAGAGAGCTTTTGGCAGGAAGCAGGCTATTTGGGACCCCAGTTTATCTCTCATTTCATTATATCATGTTATAACTACATATGAAAAAATGGTCAAATTTTTATAGGACCTTTTAGGACTGCACTTCCACATGTCTGGCTAAGTGAAAGTGATTTTACTTATCACCCCTTCGGGAGTGCACAAAGCAACAGTCTCTTTTTGATAGTCTGGAGTTATTATAAGAATAACAACTAAGGAAAGTTGAAAATATCTCAGAATGTTGTGTTGGTGTCATTTTAAAACAAGTTTTATATATATATATATAAAATCACATATCATTTTCCTTTCATAGCTATGGTACATAAGATGTAAGAGTAAAGAGATTTGACAGGAGGTTCAAAGCACGTTCTAGGAGTAACATCTAACCTTTGCTGTTTAATTCATGATTTTCAAATATCTTTCAGACAGATAAGGCTAGAATAGGCCTTTCATGTTTTTGTTTACAGTCTCTCACATCACACACACACACACACACACACACACACACACACACACTCTTATAGTCATGCACTGCATAACAACGTTTTAGTCACTGACAGACCACATATACGACTGTGGTCTCGAAAGATTATAATTCATCTTTTACTATACCGTTTCTATGTTTAGATATGTTCAGATAAACAAATACCTACCATTGTGTTACAGTTACCTATGGTGTTCAGCATCGTAACATGCTGTCCAGGTCTGTGGCCCAGGAACAACAGGTCACATCATAAAGCCTCGATGTGTTCTAGGCTGTATCACCTAGGTTTGTATAAGCACACTCTAGAATATTCACAAAACCACAGAATCACCCGATGACACGTTTCTCAGAACGTATCCCTGTTGTTAAGTGATACATGACTGTAAATTTCCCTTCTGGGATGGCATTGAGCATTGTTCCGGCTGCAAAATTTCAAATGTGTGTTAATAAGCTTTATTTCAGAGTAGTTTAGGACAATAGCTTTTTTGAATAAAAGAAAGGAAGTACTACCAGTCTATATTTTTAAATTTCTCAGCAAATTTTAATATTAAGTTTAAAACCAGATAACAAGTTTAATAACAAAGGGATAAAGCAGTCACACTGAAAATAATGGTTATAAACAAGAAAAACATAACAAAATAACAATTTATTTTATGTCATCCCCTTCTGCTGCTCAGTAATAAATGTCAGAGGTAGAATATTGGAGCAAATATGTAATACGGATTATAACAAAGACATCTGTGGGTTTTAGGGAACAAAAATCCCAAAGAAACTCTTACATGGAGAAGGGTTATGAGAATAAGAACAGACCATGTGATGAGACAACCTCAAGATAGGAAGGCATGAGCACTGATGGCAGCGGAGCACGAGGACTCCAAACAGAAATGCTGCTGCTTGGATTGGGGTGTCATCCAGTGCAGTAAATTACACTTGTCGTTTTCTTTCTTTTCTTTTCTTTCTTTTTTTTTTTTTTTTGAGATGGTGTTTCACTCTTGTTGCCCAGTCTGGAGTGCAATGTAGCTATCTTGGCTCAATGCAACCTCCTTCTGGGTTCAAGCGATTCTCCTGCCTCAGCCTCCTGAGTAGCTGGGATTACAGCTGCCTGCCACCAAGCCTGGCTATTTTTTGCATTTTTAGTAGAAACGGGGTTTCACTATGTTGGCCAGGCTGCTCTTGAACTCCTGACTTCAGGTGATCCACTCGCCACCTCGGCCTCCCAAAGTGCTGGGATTACAGTCGTGAGCCATAGCACCCGGCCACACCTATCGTTTTCTTTGTGTAATTCTTTTTGGTTTTTTGGTTTTGGTCCTTCTTACTGGTCTATTTAAACTGTAAGGTAGAAAACACAATTGCAGAAGATTCTAGAAGATAAACAGGATGATTCTGTCTCTGGAAAGTCTTTTTCTGGTCTGGAAAACACCTCAACTGAAGGGATAGCATGTTTTATTACCTTTTGCTCTTAAGTAGACCTCTTTTAAATAATTCTAAACATAAATGATTACATTTTAAAAACACATGTTCCTTAGTTTCTGTATGAATATTGTCATTAAAAAGACAATGATGAGAGCTACCAGTCCTTATGGCATTTGGGTAAGTCGGGACTCTAACTAACTAGGTCTCACTTTCCTCATCACAGAGTAGTTGTGGATATTATACTCCAAAGAGAGCACTTAGCACATTTCCTGGCATACAGAATATATTCAGTAATTGTTAGCTATTTTATTACTATGCGGTTATCTATTAAATATGGTTAATAATTCTCACAGATAAACTATAAAAACTTATTCAGAAAGGGCACCTGAAAGCACTTGAGAATATATAAATCAATTTTATTAAATTGTACATCAGCATAATCAAGTAATATTTATTGATCCTCATCAATATAAGGTACAAATAATACAACGAGCAAGTTAATAGAATACTTAAGAATAAAACAACAAAAAGCATGGATAACTTTTTAAATAGGTAAATCAGTCTTTGCTGTTGAGATTTTGTTTTCTTTAGGTTAATTCTCTTCATTTAATCCAAAATAATGTCTAGACTGTCAGCTAACACATTAAAAAAAACTATCAAAAATTCAGTGATTTTTCTTAGCATAATATATTAAACATTATAAGCAAACACTTATGGGGCACTTATGGCCAGTTATCAATAAGGTTAGGAATAGTAATTTCTTCATATATTTTAAATTTAAGAAACACATTAAATAATGTGTATAGTGATTCCCAGAAATTTAATCCATGTTTTAATTTAGAATCAGTTCCTAGGAAATGAAACATAACTTCTATTATGCGTTCATTTCTCATGGTTTCTATCAATCCCTAAAGCCATTTAAGGATCTCATTTAGGATTATAGGATATTTATAATTAAGCAAAGCAATTTAATACATGTTAAGTAGAAGTGCAAAGATGATTTGTGGGAAGGAGTACTTTAAACCTCTGTAACATATCTGACTCCAATTAAATAAGAATCTTTATCATTATAAGAGATTTCTCTCTTCGGCATGGAAGAGAATGTCAGTTCTACTTCCTATAGTGCAGTGTGTTATAATAACTCTTATTAAATAAACTTCCAGTGACAAAACTCTTTAACAGGAGACTAGCAATTCAATTATTATTAAGAAATCACCAACCAAAAATTATTTAAAAACTGTGGTCAGCATCATGATTTAATTCATTTTGTTATAATATTTCATTAGAATCATTTAATGCTTACCCAGTGTTTAATCCTTTGTCCTCAATATTTTATGCCCTGTTATTTTAGGAATGAGAAGGAAGGTTCCTGTGAATGAGACAAAGGATTTAGGCAGAGGAAATGATAAGTTTGAATTCACGTATCAAACAGGTGTGACAAACAGTTTCAAAGGGATGAAGAATATAGGTAGAGGCACCAGTTAAGAAAAGACAAATGGTAGTGATGGATTGTGAGCTATTTAGCCAATACATTCTATTCATGGTGGCCATTGAATAGGAATAGAATGGTTAATAGGTTTACATAGGAATAGAGGAGAGGTGACAGGAGGGAGGAAGAAGGGAGGAGGGAAGTTAAGCAAAAGTAGCACATAAAGGAGACAGGAAACTGAGGAGCAGCAAATACACATACACACACTCTCTCTCTCTCTCTCTCTATATATATATATATTTACATACAATATTTGTATATATACATACGAATATTAAGTATAGGATATGTGCACATATATACTGTATACTGTATTACATATATAGTATGTATGTGTGGGGTGTGTATGTATATATGTATTTATGTATATATTGTGAAGGTTAATTTTGTGTGATCTTGGCTGGGCTATGGTACCCAGTCATTTGTTCAAACAGCAGTCCAGATGTTGCTATAAAGGTATTTTTTAGATGTGATTAACATTTAAATCAATAGACTTCGAGGAAGGCAAATTACCCTCCAGAATGTGGCTGAGCCTCATCCAGCCAGTTGAACACTGTATTAGTCCACTTTCATGCTGCCGATGAGACATACCTGAAGCTGGGTAATTTATAAAGAAAAAGAGGTTTCAGGGACTCACAGTTCCCCGTGGCTGGGGAGGCCTCACAATGATGGCGGAAGGTGAAAAGGACGTCTTATGTGGTTCCGGCAAGAGAGAACGAGAACCAAGCGAAAGGGGTTTCCCCGTATAAAACCATCCGAGCTCGTGAGACTTATTCTCTACCATGAGAACAGTATGGAAGAAACCACTCCCATGATTCATTCACCTCCCACGAGGTCCCTCCCACAGCACATGGGAATTATGGGAGCTACAATTCAAGATGAGATTTGGGTGGGGACACAGCCAAACACCTTAAGAAAAAATGTTGAGGTTCTCTAAAGAAGAAATAATTCTGCCCCCAGACTGCCTTTGGATTCAAGACGGCAATATCCACTCCTCCCTGAGTCCTTAATCTGTGGCATGCCCTGTAAATTTCAGTTTGCCTGCCCCCACAATCACACAATTACGTGAGCCATTTCTCTAAAATAAAGTTCCCCCGTATGTGTGTGTGTGTGTGTGTGTGTGTATATATAAAAAAAACAAATATAATGTATTATATATGACTATAAATATATTTTATAAATATTTATTACTATTATATGTAATATGTTGTACATAAAAATATAAATACATATATAAAATATATATATGGGGGTGTGTGTGTACACACAGAGAGAGACATATAGCTTGTTGATTCTGTTTGGAGAACCCTGACTAATATAATCACTTAACAGTCAAGTAATATTTTTATGTGTCAAAAATATATATGCAAAAATATTAAGAAGGGCTTTCTCTGTATGGCAGGATTACTAATACATTTTAACTTCTTTATTCACGTGTATATTCTATGGTTTTTCTTGGAAAAGCATGTATTAGAAACAAGCAACAAACTGTTTTAACTAACTACAAGACTTAGAAATTCATAGTACAACTCACAAATAAATCATTTTATTGCAAATATTAAAATTTTTCCAAGGTGATACATGTTGGCGATTGTATACAATTTTAATAGAGAAGTTTGTCTAAAAAATGCAACGAAGATTGTAGGTTCCTTTCACATATTTCAACTAACTTCTATAGTTTGCCAAAATATTAAAGGTTTTTAGAAAGCATGGGACAAACAGGAGTTTTCCAGGGAACCAAAATTTATTTGTACGTCGATAGAATGATATAACCTATCTTAAAAAACATGGTTTTATCTTAAAAGGATGTGAGTTGGTCAGCAAAAGAACAAACAAAAGGAAGGTAATAAAACAGAAGTTTTATTGGGATTAACCATCCAACTATTATCCATTGAAGAGCATGCCAATATATAAGCGCATGATTTATCCCTTCCTGGGGACACGCAGAGCATCTGATTTGAAAAAAATGCCATAAGGACCATAAGCCTGAAGCCACTAAACACTTGAATGGTATCTTGATCACTTATACTAATTTCATGTTCACCCAGCAGTATCCCAAATGGAGTCTGTATTTGTAGTTCGACTATTCAAAAATGATTTGGTGTTTGGAGAACCTAAGTGCCCAAATTAGCATTCTGGTTCCCACACCAATATGTCTCTCTGAGCTTGGTTAATGTAAGTCTACTCTGATTATTAGATCTGCTCTTACAGTGCTAACGAACCAGTTTTCCAAGCCTGCAAAGTCAGGCAGAGCCTGGGCAACTGTAAATTCACCAAGGCAAGTTCACCAGTGCCACAATAACTGGATAGATTATTTGCTTTTAACAAATGAAACACCTCCGCACTGCTAGGATATGTGGATTTTTTCATTAACATTTTATGTCATAAGTATTCAAATTACATGGTCCTTAAAAGTTAAAATGTCTTAGATATCTTCACTAAGCTATGCTTTACTTATTATTATGTGTCTTTAAACTTTTCTGCTCAGACTTCATGCTGTATCCTGTTACAGCTGATAAACTAGCATTACTTTAAGCTTAACTTTAAGACTAGGTCGCAGACAAGAATAACAAGGAAGAAAAGTCTGTTTTAAAGATCATTAAACAGAAAAAAAAATTGCTTTAAAAAATCCTAATATGAACAAAGAATTGCAAAAGAAAAAGTATCACAAACACCTCACTCACTCAACATAAAATTATGAAAACTTTGGAGAATATTTTTTTTTCCTTTTTAAATACTAACGGAAATGAAACTAGGAAACTTCATCGGGGTCAAAAATTACTTTTACATGCTGTTTTTATTATACTAAGAAGAGAAAAATTTTAAACTCAAAATACAGCTAATTCCAAGGGAATATTCAGAAATGATACACTACCAGAAATTTCCTTTTTTTTTTTTTTAAAGCTTCAGAGTAACAAATTACATTCTAAAAGGAAGATCTATTTCCTAAGTAATCTATGTAATGGTTGTAATTCCTCTACAGTTTTGAGAATAGGAAATCAGTTTTAAACAGAAAATCTGTATTACTCTTTCTAGGCCTCATTATAAATTTTTATATGGAACACAAAAACTGGAGCTAAACTTGAGAGGTACATTTAACCTACAACAAATATTGTACCCTAGCAAAAAAAAAAAAAAAAAAAAAGAGTATGAGAAAATCCAGGGGAAAAGGCCAAGAACAACCACATAAACAAAGTGAATAAACATGTCACCAGAAGACTAGAGACGCTATCTAAAGCCAAATAACCTTCCTATGCTTATTACAAGGATGTCATCCTGAGAGATAAAATATAGTATCATAAATTTAAAGGTCGCTGAATTTTTCAAGGTAACCCAAACACTGTAAGGACATACAATTAATTCTCTCAACATTTAGAGTATAACCAATAATTGCCAGAGTCCAAGCTGTATCAGACGAAGTCTATATCTACTTATGTGCCCTGACCTTTAGGTAGAGTCTAACTTATTAAAATAAACAAAATTACCCGATCTCCTTTGATATATTTTATGTTTAGTACATAATGAAAGAAAAAAGTTTTTTATTTTTAAAAATTATATTTTATATAATGCCATTCAACATTTTATATATTTTATATATAAAGTTTAATGAATAATCTGCATTTTATTAAAATACATTTCCGCATTCTGGATAGCCAAAATATCCTATAAAAGACAGACATTTGAAAAGTCTCACCATTATTTTCTCTAATACTAACAGGCACCTCCTAGGCCTATTTTTAATCTTTTAAAATTCTCATTTCAAACTAAGCTTTGACTTTTTCTAACAATGTTTACAGCATTAACTAAGGGCTAATTTTATTGGACAAGTGAGTCTTTAAAACAATTGCATTTGTATCTATACTCATTCAAAAAATCACCAATTAGAGCTCTGATGATAAATATTATTTATGACATTTATTCACACAATATTCATCATTTTAAAAATTGCTTTATAAGGCCCCAAATGGGTGGCATAATCATTAGACAACAAATTTGTGAAAACAAATAAATGTGGTAAGTACTGAAACTATCTACATAAAAAAGGTTGTAGACTCATAGGCAAGTTTCATTTTAATCTATTAGACGTGGGTACACATTATATGAAAAATATGTCTTGCAATCATAGTAAAATCAGCTGTCTTAAAAACTTAACATTTTAAAATTTTAAATTGTTTACGCTTTAGGCAATTAACCATGAAGATTAATTTAAGAGTTAGCATCCATTAAGTCCTGATTCTGACTGTAGTATTTGAAAGTATCCCCTATTCTTAATAGCCCCAGAGGTGTCAACTCTAAATATTCCTATTTTAGATATGAGAAAACAGACTTAAGGAGGTTAAGGCCGTGGTTCTCCAAGTGTTGTTCCCAGACCGGCAGCATCAGCATCCTATGGGAACATTTTAGAAAGGCAAACTCTCAGACCCCATCCCAGACCTGCTGACTCAGACACTCTGGACATGGCCAGTAATCTGTGTTTTATCAAGCCCTCCAGGTGACGCTGATGCACAATAAAATCTATAATCACAGCGTTAAGGAAATTTGCCTAAGGATACACATCTAGTAATTGGTGAAACTAGATGGGAACCTAGGTTGGCCTCCCTCTTTTGAAACTCAGGCGTTAACCCAGTAACTCATATGGCCTTTGGTTAAAGGCGACCCTTTTCCTCTGAAATCAGTATTACTTTCTAAAAGGATTACTCTCAGTAGAGAGAGTGTACTGAACATAATGGAAACTTTGATGTTACCAAATCTTACAATGCCTCAAGGTCATCACTCTGACAAATGTTCAACTGTCATGTAGAACACAGGAAACATTCTTGATATATCGTCAAGATTTGAAACTGAAATATCGGATGCCTCCAGCTCCCAGCTAACTCTCCACCCCACCTTTGGCAGCCCACGAACAGGTCTTCATTATTAAACAGTGAGGAGTACGGGGACAGGGCTGTAAGTGTGACTAGCTCATGAGGAGACTTACTTAAATAAAGTTAGAAAGCAGGAACAACCAGGGATAGGCATTCCCTTACAGGACACACCATAGGAAATCAGGAGCAATAGATTAGTCACCACACCCCTAAAACTGTTCTCATTCATCTCTTCAGTCATCTCAGACCCCTCCTTCCCCAGGACCAAAGGCAGACTGTTGATGATGAACTATGCTGTTACCTAAACTGCTGTCACTAGCCCAAATAATGTCATGAATCAGTGTTGGCCAGTCTCAGCAGCTGCAGATCCTTAGAAAGTGGAAAACTGGGCGAGGTGCAGTGGCTCACACCTGTAATCTCAGGGCTTTGGGAGGCAGAGGTGGGTGTATCACTTGAGCCCAGGAGTTTGAGACCAGCCTGGGCAACATGGCAAAAACCTGTGTCTACCAAAAAAAAAAAAAAAATAGAAAAATTATCTGGGCACGGTAGTGCATGCTTGTAATCCCAGCTACTCAGGAGGCTGAGGTGGGAGGATTGCTTGAGTCTGGGAGGTGGATGTTGCAGATTTCACCACTGTACTTCATCCTGAGCAACAAACACAGTGAGACCCTGACGCCTCTCTGCCCACTCACCCCTGCCAAAAAAAAAAAAAAAAAGAAGAAAAAGAAAAATAGAAAGTGGGAGCCTGAAATGACAGTACGTGAGTGTCCAAAACACTTCATCTAATGAAATAAATACGAATAGCCAAATCTAGATGACAGGTTTTCTAGGACTTAAAAAGTAATGAAGGCAGTGACAAAGAGTGACTGTTATTACCTCAGCACAGATTCTGTGAACTGCTTTGATCTCGAACCTCCTTTGTTTCTCAACGTGTGTAAATCACTCATTAATTCCACAACTCTCTGTTGAACTCCTGTCCTATGCCATGCAGGGTTTTGAAGTGCACTACAGCAGGGAGACCGGAAACGGAGCCCTGAAGTACCGCAGGAGAAAGTCAGTCATGCCAGGGTGGCAGTAGTGGAGGTGGAGAGAAACATTACCGATAGAGTTGGAGTGTGTTTAGAAGAGAGTTCTGCCAATAGAATAAATGTAAGAAAAGACAGTTTGAAGCTTCGGTTTTGAAGAAAGTACAGTTGTCGGTACACGTTGAGTATCCCTTATTCATAACATTTGAGACCAGAAGTGTTTCAGATTTTGAATTTTTTAAGAAAATTATGGAATATTTGCATTAACCTTACTGGCTGAGCATCCCAAATCTGAAAATCCCAAATCTGATTTAGGCTGCTTGTAGGCGCTCAAAAAGTTTCATATTTTGGAGCGTGAAGTTCAAAATATGAACTTTCATATTGTGAAGTTCAGATTTGTGAGCGTTAGTTATTCAACTTGTAGTGATAATATCTAGAATAGGACCAAGAGAATATAAAGGAAGAGATTTTTGTAGTTAAGGGGGTCAGCCAACTGAAAGGCCAAAGTGTTGAAGGTATCATTCGGTGTTTAAATCACCAAGATGGTGACAGACATTGAATTAGAAATAAAAACAATAAACAAGCTATTAAAGTTATTACTGCATGAGGGAGAGGAACTGGGTGGGCGGGGCCTCAGCATATGATAGCAATAAGAAGGGACATTGATAAATAAAGTCAGCTTAAGCACAGTTCAAAGAAACAGGGGGTTTTAGAAAAGAAGGAAAGAAAGAAAGATAGATAGATAGATAGATAGATAGATAGATAGATAGATAGATAGATAGATAGACAGACAGACAGACAGACAGATTTTCTGAGTGAGAAGATAAGGAGTTTGGATTTGTGCATTTCATACAGATGTTCATAGAATGTCCAAAAGTAAAAATTTGAGAGGAAAACTGAAATATATAATATATATAAACTTTTTTCTTGTTACTCATAAGGTGTTTCTAGTGGTAAATGGTGGAGAACCACTACTTCAAGAACCAAATGATGTCCCTAGTTATTCTAGTCTATCTGTGAGTAAAGACTTTCTCCTTGGTTCAGAGGAAACATGGATTTTCCCTCAAAGGATTCTTATCAGGAGACTAAGAGAGATGACAAAAAAAAAATTCATCATAATAATAAAAGAATAGAAGTAAATGAGCTTAAAGAAGAAAGATTTATCAATGTAAGTAACTAGTCTAACCACAGATTGACATGGCTGAAACTAGTACTGGGCAGTCAACCCTGATTCATTTTCCTTGCCCAGATCCCATGTGGCATGCATGCTAAATGGAAGGCCTTCGACTCCACCAGAGGTACATTTTTAGCCCATGCCAGAACCTTCCAGAACCGTCGAGGTATAATCTTTGGCTATCCACTACTACTTGCAGCTGCACTCACTCCAGGAAATGCTGCCTTTTCCTAGAGGAAACTTTCCCACCTTGACCTGAAATTCCATCTTCAGTTATGAAGCCTCACTGTGGGAGTTTTCCCAGGTATCCCAGATAATTTCATCTGAACTGCCCTTATCCATTAAATTTCTTCTATCTCATTTTCATACATGGATTAGCCTTAGTCTCAATAAGAGTTTGCAGGTTTCTTGTTCTTCACTTTTTCATTAAATGACCTTACCCACTCTTTTGTCTCAACAATCATATTTATGCTGATTAATTTCCTATAGACATATCTAGCCTGAAACTCTTTCAATTCCCTTCTCAAATTTTTACTTTGGGACATTCCATGAACATCCGTATTAAATGCATAGATCCAAACTCCTTATCTTCTCACTCAGAGGACCTATTCATCACATCTCCATCATCTTGGAATAACAGCATCACCTTTCCCAGTTGTGGAGGCTAGAAAGTGTCATATCTTGACTCTACATTTACCTTTCAACACATTCAATTCAATATCCTGAATGTGTTTCATAACATCATTGTCTCTTTCCATGTCTGCCGTCACAATCCTAGCTTCTAATTCGCCTTCTGCACAACAGCCTTCCAACCAGTCCTGACTGCAAGGCATCTCCCATATTGACACTAGACTTTAATTTTCTAAGACATGACTTTTATCATGATTTCCTGGGGTTTAAAAGCTTCACTGCCTCCTATTATAAAATTCTGACCTCTTAACAAGGTTATACAAAGTTCCATTTTCATTACATATTGCCCTGAATCTTAGGCAAATGCCACTTCCTTAACACAGTATATGTCTTTGCTCTCATGTTGTTCATAAGACAAAAAATACCTTTCCCTTACTCATCCTTCAGGACGTACTTCAAAAGCTACCTATTCAAGAGAGATTTCCTTCTTTGATCTTCTTTTCTTCCCATTAGAAATAACTGCAATTTTCTTTGTGTCCTCAGCCATCTTGTTTATAGCTCTGAAATCCCTTATATCTAGAATTATATAGATTTTATTTCCCAAATAGACTGTAAGTTTCTTAAACAGCCTATGATATGTAATACAAGCTGCTCAAACAAGTGAGAAAAGGGAGCAAGGAAAGTTTGCCTGCCTATGGCTTATATTTAGAATATTTAGATTAACAATAACCTAAGTGTAATAGACAGACTAGCCCTCCAAGGATGTCTATGCCATAATCCCTAAACATGTGAATATGCCATAATCCCTAAACATGTGAATATGCCACCTTGCATGAAGAAAGGAACTTTGTAGATGTAGT
The DNA here is from genome assembly GCF_043159975.1 of Macaca nemestrina. Lineage (NCBI taxonomy): Eukaryota > Metazoa > Chordata > Mammalia > Primates > Cercopithecidae > Macaca > Macaca nemestrina. The sequence goes on along the minus strand of NC_092126.1, from coordinate 200,619,721 downwards.
TAAGGTTACTGAACTTAAGATAGGAAGAGGGGGCTAGATTATCTAGATGGACCCTATGTAATCAATCTAATCACAGGATCTCTTCAAAGCAGAGAATTTTCTCTGCTTGCATTAGACCCCAAGACGGAGGAAAAGGAGGAGTCAGAGAGGCTCTAAGAGTGACACAGACTCAACCACCTTGGCTGGAGTGAAGCCACCTGGAAAGCAAGAGAAGGCATAAAGGCAACCTTCAGGGAAAAGACCAGCCTCTGAATGACAGGCAGAGAAAAAAAAATAGGAACCTCATGCCGATAACCACTAGGAACTGAACTGCCAACAAGCTGAATGAATTTGGATGTGAATTCTTTTCTATCGCTTTGAATAAGGAACGCAGCTCTATCAACACCTTCTTTCCAGTCTTACGAGAACCTAAGCAACACACCCAGCGGAGCACACTCAGACTTCTGACCTACATAAATTGTCAGATGTTAAGCTTGCATTGTTTCAAACTGCTAAATGTGTGGCAATTTGTGAAGGCAGCAATGGAAAAATACAACAAATTAAAAGCAGAAGTACTGTCAAAGATATGAGGATCTGAGTGTATTCGAGTACCACAGGATTGATTAATCCATGAAAAGTCACCTGTACAACAAGGAAAGCCTCAATACATTTAAATAAGTTAAAAGTTAATCATTTATAAATGTAGTCCTCAGTTTCTTTTTTACCCTAAACATACTTCAGAGATATGATATAAACCTCTCAACAATTAGCAGAGGATAGTACTTGGGTAAGGAATGTTGACATCAGATTTTCCAGAGTATCATGTCATTTTGGTAACTCTGATACACCGTTTCCCTAAATTCCCCTCCATACTTTCTCTACTCCAATTAGTTGAGAAATAGCAGCTTAGAAATATCAAGGAACAGCTCTGAACTCTGAAGACATTATTTAATGAAGCTTAAGCTAATACTGCCCTAATAAGATCCAGTTTTCAGAAGAAATAACACTATTTCTATACCAGTTTAATATCAAGAAAACAACACCAGTGACTACGGAAAGTCGTTATTGAGTAACTCTGAACCAGGCAATGTTCTGTATGGCATATCTCATTTAATTATTTCAGTAAACCCATAGATGGTCTCTCTAAGTCTCTATTGTTCAGATGAGGAAACAGGGAAAATGAGTTCACTAACGTGCCCTGTGTCTCACACCTAGTAACTGGTACAGGCCATAGGCAATTTAGAGACAAATATTGTCATACCCGATCCATTTAAAACTCTAAGAGCCTATGATATCCACTGAAATTCTCTCATATTTTATATAGTCCATACTTGCATTTTTCCCTACCAAGTTTCAGATTTTTACAACTAAGTGCAGGAAGGAGCGGCCAGCGGGGAATTGTGCAAACTATGTGTGAAGAAACCGTGTGAAGGCAGAAACGTAGCCAGGGGTAAGTCAGCAAAGGAGGTTCTGCAGAGGGACTGTCAATTGCATGCATGGGGATGGGGAAGGTAATCTCCCTACCACTGAGCCAACAGCTCCTCTCAGAAACTGCAGGACTAAAGCCAACAATTACACTTGTTTTATCGTTTCTTCATTTCAGGGGATTCTTTGAATCTGAAATTTCATATACTTGGTTTCAGTCCACCATGTTCTTTCAGTTAAATTTCAGCTGCTTTTAGTTAGTAGGCTAGGGAAATATGCCAAAATATACCCAACAAATGCAGTCGGCGTTGCACTGCAAGCTATTTCTGGTCCAACTACCAGGAGTTGAAAGAGTTACGGATGGGAGAGTCCCTCCACCGTCAAAATCATTTTTGGCAAGTGCTAGATTGACATATGTCTCATTTGGGATAGTATGGAAGAATTCATGGCACACTGATTCAACTGAGAATAACATAACTTTTTATGTTCTGCAATTAAAATTTATTGTTACAGCAACCTGTTGCCTGTAAAGTGCTAAGGGATTACTGCCATCATAGCAATATAAGGGCCTTCAGATAGCTTGCTTGCTGCTTTCTATGCTACTTATGTAGTTCACAATTAGATTTACTCCTTCATCAGGAGGAATATGTTAACTTACTACTTTCCAAATTACTCTAATCAATCCTATTCACCCCTCTCCTCCGAAAAACAAGCAAACAAAACAAACAGTTGGCTTCATGGCTTATAAGGGAATGCCACTTACCTTTTCTTGAACTCTTTTCTTTGCCTTGAATGATGCTAGCTCTTAGCCAAAAGAAATAATTCTGGCATCCACAATGTTTATTAAAGTGAAGACAAATTAATTGCCTAGTGGAAGCAATATAATCTGAAGGAATTTCGATATAAATTGATATAGCATATCCCCAGGGAAGCATATACATGAGGGTCCTATACCTTAGTAATTTTAATAACATGTAATTTATGAGGTGGCATACATGCAAATATATTTTTCAGGCACAAAAAAAGGGAATAAAGAAGGCATTACTTTTTACAAAGCAATGCATAATATTTGAACCTTTACTGATTTCCTAATTACTAAATTGAAGTTAAATTAAACTTGAAATTCATTTTCAAAACTGGACAAAGTAAATAGATGTATTCTGAATTAAAGGTAACCATTTTAGTATCTAATGGTAATATGAGAATTTATACCTCTCATCTTAACTGTAACGTATGGTATATATACATATATACATGTGTATATATACACTATGTTATATATATACATATATGTGTATATATATACTATGTTCCTTTGTAGATCTTTTGTTTTAAGTCACTCCTCTAGTTTAACCCTATTTGTAAACAAGAAAAAAAAAGATTTTTTTTCTCAGAGGAGAGCAAGAGAAAAAGAGGTATAAAGAGAAAGAGTTACTACCATCCAATGTTGTTTAAGATCTTTGTGATTATAAATGGTTTGAAAAAATGGCTATAATTTTCTTTCATCTGATAAATGTTCACGTTTGAATACTACTTTTTTGTATTTGATGACAATATCTTTACTAAAACAGACTTCTATTTTTGCATTACCATTCAGTCATTTTCAAATGTGATACATGATCTGAACTGGACTGCTGATACTACACAACTATTTTGCCTGGCTTGTGGGCAACTGTTTAGATCAGGATGTGCATCTTCCTATTTGACTCATTAATTTGAACCGGATTACTCAACCACAGACCCCTTCGTGCAACACTGAGGGGAAAAACAAATAACTAGAACAAAATGCATAATCAATGCCAAATAAATAACAATCAAACGCTGTGAAAATTGCCATAAGTGTCACAGCAACACTTCTGTGGTGAAAATACTACATTGTTTTGATTTTTATCACAACTAGTGAGTATACTTTAATACCAAAATGACAAAATATTTTCTCAACACCATATGCTTTACTCATTTGGGGTTACATAAATCTGTTCTAGTTTTAACCTAAGAATGTCCCACAAAACCTTAATCGCTTGATGAACTCTTTTTTTTTTTTTTTTTTTTTTTTTGAGATTGAGTTTCACTCTGTCGCCCAGGCTGGAGTGCAGTGGCACAATCTCAGCTCACTGCAACCTCTGCCTCCCGAGTTCAAGTGATTCTCCTGCCTCAGCCCTCCGAGTAGCTGGGACTACAGGTGCCTGCCACCATACCCAGCTAATTTTTTGTATTTTTAGTAGAGACGGGGTTTCACCGGGTTAGCCAGGACGGTCTCGATCTCCTGACCTCGTGATCCACCAGCCTCGGCCTCCCAAAGGGCTGGAATTACAGGCATAAGCCACCGTGCCCGGCCGTCAATGAACTCTTTTTTTCTGTACATGTCACATACTGTCTTGTATAATACAGTTATACATTTACAGCTCATTAGAGCTATACTTTGCTAACTCAAAAGGACAAGACTCCTTAGTTGACAAACCAACATTCCAATGTAAAGTATATTTAGCTTTACATTCAAACATTGGACATAGTTCTCAAATAGAGGATATACATATAGATCTTCTAATATCTATATCAGTATCTATATGTAACAGATGGATTCAGCCAAATTCAACTGTAACAAAAATATTTCTTGGAAAATCTGTCTCATGTTCACCAAGCAAACTCAAAATATTGTGCATTATGGAAAATAAACATACTTATTTTATTTGTGTTTTACATGAATATTTGTATACTCGTAATTGTCAGTCTACTTATAATTAAATATAAAACAGGAAAAGGGAATATAAGATGATAATATTACAAAATTACTATATATGAATACAATCATTTGTCAACCAAAAGCAACAGAACATTTAGAAAACTATTTCATTGCTTATTAATACTAATAATTGTGTGTGTGAAAAACAAAATTCATAGAAGACAGCATTTCCCATGGGTGTCCCTTGGACCACCAGTGCCTAAAAAGGGAGGCATTGTCTAAAATAAGGTAGAGAAGATAGGACTGCTAAATGCCACCATTAAGAAACCTGTTTTGCCTCTATTTGCCAAATTTGTGGACTGTAGAACTCTTCTTTCCATTCACACCTTCCCATGCCATTTCCTTGAATACACATGGTTTTAAAAAATAATAAAATAAAGAAGCTAATGTTATACAGAGCTAGAATCAGAGATGTATTTTGTAATAATGTATTGTTGAAGGGTAAATTTGCATAGTAGTCCAGGTGACTAAAATAAAATACATTTGGGAATCTCTGAATTCTTATATTGTTTAGTAAGTATTCAGATAATCCTTGGTGAATACAGACACACCTTAATTTACATGGTTTTAAAATGGAGATGTATAGTGATAGTTCATATAAGGCTCTGTCTATACTGCATTTATCTCTTGAGAATAGAGGGGCAGGAGTATGATAATGGGAGAGAAAAATAAATATAGTCTGTAATTCCTGACCATGAAAGATCTCTACTGGTGTCACACTGTGATACTACACGTAGTATCAATTTACGCAGGAGAGTTTTAGACTGTAATAGATCTGTTTGTGCTTCAGTTACCACTAACCAAGAATGTGATTACAAGAAGACAAAACTTTCCACTACATTTGCCATTTGTATTTGAAAGGCTTGGTCTATCATTAATTTTGACAAATTGGGACACTATTTCCATTGAAGTTTCTGTTTATCCTGGATAACAACTCAGTACCTCATTAAGGAAATTCCTTGCTCTTAACTTGAGTATTTGAAGGGATCGTTTCTTTACCACAAGCCCAAGCAATCGGTTCCATTCCTGTGCATTCTTTTCTTCAGATTATTGTTCCATGAAGCTACCTTGTCAGGAAACTGGAAAATTGCCTCCTTCATTTCTATTACCTTAGAAGTATTTGTAGACTTATGATTATATCTCCTTTCATTCCCATGGGATAAGAGCAAAATGCTAGCAGTCTAAGAATACAGGAAATTGAAATTTTGTCACCTGCAGAGGACTAAAAAGTGTTTGATTTTTTTCTCCTTCTATGTTAAGAAAGGATCTCTTGTGCATGAAAGAAAATTACCTTCTTTTCAGTAAGACACATCTGGAAATATTCTTAACTATAGTCTCACAGAATGACTAAGAAAGCTGATACCAATGTTTTTGTGATTTATTACAAGGATGCAGTAGAGTCTTTAAGGGATGTTTTCTTTTACTCAGCTATTTGCTTGGGAATCATGATGCAACTGATAGCCAGAAACAGAATTTTCTCCACAGAAGGGCATTTTGCTCCGGATATCTATACACTGCATCAAAATGGAATTGAAACCAAATAACCCAGTGGGCTCTTCAGACTTCCAGAAATGCCTTCCAGCTTTTTAAAAAGCCAAATCAGCTACAAATTTTCTTCAAGTGGCCCACAATAGAACCCTTATCTTGTGATTCATAAAACCCTCAACAGAAGATGTTTCTGCCATCTCCTAAAATCTCATACTGTGTGGCAGAAAATGTGACTATGTAAGAATAACACAATTTGCCTTAGAATTGAGACTAATAACAGAACCTCTCTGTCTATTCTTGTCTTAAAGGCTTGTTAGAATCTCGATAGGGAGGAAAGTTTCCCTGCTGATAGAGCTGTAGCATATCAAAAATGAATCATGAGTACAAAGAAAGATTATTCTGTTCAATGAGACATTTCTTACACCCTTACTCAGGCGACAGCATTTCTGCCTAATTACCCAATTACTACTGATACGAGGTATGTGGAGAGAATTAAAGGCGTGAGGAAAGGGAACACATGGAGCTGCCAAGATGTGATAATACCATATTCCTGTTTCAGTAACGTACCGGAAAGATCAGAGCACAGAAGAAAATGAATATGGTAAACATCGCAACACGCTTAATAATGAGATTATTTAAAATACTAAGAATGATGTGAATGCAAACCTTGGAGGTCTTAATGGCAAAAAAAATTTCAAGGTCTAATTTAGAATTGGAAAAGAAAAAAAAAGACTACCAAAAAAGTTGACATTACCCAATACCCTACTTAAATCATAATAGAAATTAATTTAATATGTGTTTAAAATTGTATTGTCTTTTCTTTAAATAGTAGCATCATTTTTAATATACACAGAACAATTACCACCTTCTTTAACAGCATAGTCTGGTATTAGAGATCACACACTTTAATCCATAACTTAAGGCACTAGCCAAAGGTAGAAGCAGAACTATAATTGATTTTGATCGTTAAAATCCTCATGCTAAAATTTCAAGATAAAATAAACATAGGAAAATTGAGCCTTATGTAACACTGAAGCAGGAAGGGAATTATGCACTCAAGCACATCATAAAAGGGGAAAAAAGGCACTTGGTACATCACAGCTGTCTTCCATTACATATAATTATCCATTCTCAGCCTGAGCTAGTGAACAAAAGCTTAGAAAGAACAATGGGTATGTAGATGTCAAAAAGGCAATACTCCCCTTTAAGTATGTTAACCTGCTATTTTTTAAAGAAGTGTAGGTATAACAAGAACGACTTATTTCTGTATCGCAAACTTTTTTAAATTTTTTCAAGTTTTTATAAAGTGATGATAAACATATTGATCAAGAATGAATTTTGGCTATCAGAAAATAAATTATAAAGTTACTTCTGCTTTAGAGTAAGAATAAAAAAGTTAAATGGAATTTTAAGTTGGAACAAATAAGCATCATAGTCTTTTTGTAAGAAACTTTTTTATTGCAACAAACAATTCAGTGAAATTGAAGTATAACTATTTACTTTATTCAAATTTGTATCACCGTTATAATCCCAATATTTTTAGGGGTAAAAAATTTGAATCCATCTGCCCCTTTAACTGATCAGCTTACCCAGTAATTAAACCCATGTGGGTTGACTCCATTTAAACCAACATTTTTTTGTGATAAGGGTTTTAAAATTTTATATTTGCTTTCTACCCACAAACAATACATTTTAAACAAACTTTGATCTTTCTTTATGTATGCTACAGTGAAACAATGTAATGAGGAGTAACTTTAATGTATAGCTCACCAACATCTGGTCATTCTTTCCAAGATGCTGTCTATGGCTTATTTTACCCTGTTGCCGGGCTGGACTTACAGTGACATGAACATGGCTCGCTGCAGCCGCAACCTCTTTGGTCTCAAACAAGCCTTCTGACTTAGCCTCCTGAGTAGCTGGGACCACAAGTGCACGCCTCCACACGTGGTTAACTTTTTTTTTTTTTTTAATTTTTGGTAGAGACTGTCTCACTGTGTTGTCAGGGCTGGTGTCAAACTCCTGGGCTCCAGCAATACTCCTGCCTCAGCCTCCTTAAGTGCTGGGGTTACATGCATGAGCCGCCACGCCTGGCCTGGCGTATTTATTTAAACTACCTCAGCCCCAGTTTCATAATCTCAAAGAAAGAATATTAGTTATACCTTCTTCACTGAATTGTTCTGTGGATTTAGTAAATTAATAAATGTAAACCAGTGCCTGACACATAGTAAGCACTAGAAATTATTGGTGACTGTTAACATGATTAACTTTCACCTCAAATTCTTCCTTAACTTTAAAACACTTGGATTGCATTTTATAATATGGTTTTCAAGGAACCACCACACCTAGCCTTTCTATAGCTTTTTGAAAGATGATGACACCATGGCCACAGAAAACAAAATCTTATCGAAAATATAGGTCACAAACTTCAAGCAAAGAATAATCTTATTTTTAAGGAGTATTTTTGTCTTTCATTTGTATTTACTGTTATTTTTCATCTGTACCAAATCTGTGTGGCACCTTTGCCTCTCTCATGGTTTGTTCACTTGATTTGCGTTGGAGGTCCTGGCCCAACCCCGTCCATTAGCCTAAAAGTGGCAGAATACCGTAATTAAGTAAGTTAGTAATAATTCCAGAGGTTGCTGATATTAGGGTTTGTTCTGATACTCAATAGTATCTTCAAGCTCCCAGACTCTCACTCACGACTTCTACATGTAAGTGTTTTCCATGTTTCCTCCTGTAAGCAAAAGATGAATCCTGCAGATCCAAGCATCTCATTCTCACACAATATTCTCAGAAGGACAGAAGAGGTTAAGAGTAAAATGGCATTCTCTTGCATTGCCTTAGAGGGAAGGAATGATTCTTACACAAGAATGTCCTCAAAAGGACAGAAATTGGTGGGAATACAAGGCTTTCCCTTATACTGTCTTACCAAAAGGAAATGTTTCCCAGGAGCACTAGAACAAATTTCCTTTGTAAACAGGAATCATGGCTGAGCCCATCATCAATGGCAAGGATTTTAAAAGGATTGCAAAAATTGCTTAGCCAATCAGGACTTATCCTCTGGGAGTGAACACAAGGCTTTTCAGGTAATATCAAAATAATGTTAGCAAGAAAAACCATTGAGCAGAGACTGAGAAGTGTCACAAGCCAACAATACCTAAATCTTTGGACCTGGCCCTCTACTTAACTTAGCTCCATGGCCTCAATGAAATTTTCTTTCCTTTGTTAACCTGTTTCCAGATATGCAAAATAGGAAGAAAAATAACACATGCCTCAAAATTATTTTAAAGGGCAAGTAATGTAATATGTGTAAAGCACTAGGTCTATTCCTGGAATACAGAAAGCACCCAGTAAATTACATTTCTTGTTAGCTGGGTGCTATCAAAATATGAGACGCTGCATTGCCTCTGTTAAGCAAACCTGCACTGGCTTATTTTTCTAAGAGTAACCTTCTGAAATAAAGCAAACCAAAAACCCAGTGAAGACACCGATGCCCATGTGAGTGTGAATGTTTGGAGAGGGATGGAGAGCAGCACATGAAAGTGGCATAAAGCCTGGTTTACCTTCATAATCCTACATATGAGCCCACACTTCTCAGAGTCAGTGATGAGGAAGGTTTGTGCTGCTTTGTGTGAGTCAGTTTCCTTTTTATTATGTAATTTAGAATATACTGAGCTTTAGATTTTCATCTTATGTTTTAGGGTTTTCATCCTTTCTATTGGCTTATTAAATCCCTTTTAAGAGATGAAAAAAGGAGCTTTCTGATCTTAGCCGTAATTTCCTCTAGCATCAGTTGATTTTGCTACAAGACGATGTTGTGTATGTGTGTTTTCATTCAGAGTGCTACTTCATTTAAATAAGGTGACATAAATTTTACTATGGATCTGATAAAAAATAAGTTGCTACTTTTGTACAATTTTCTTTGTATTGTACTTACTTTTTTCTAATTCTGTTTTTACAATGTGTGAAAGGAATGCAAGTTAAATATTTGACTCTACTGTCCTTTCATAGAGCTCAGTACTAGAAAAAGATGTTATTTGTATTTATAAGCTTTTACAACAAAAAATGAATTTGTAAAGCTAGGTTTCTGGTTTTTATAAAAAAGGAACCAGCTAATGAAAAATTTTGGTCTGACACAGACCTGTTTAAGAATTTCTATATCCATTACCTGAAAGTGGAATTACTCCACCTACTGCGGTAATATCATGCTGCTGATGCTCAACTATATTAAAAACACAATAAAAATGAAAGAAAACCACTGTCTTTGCTTTACATTCATGACCCATCTATTTGAAACACAAGAGCTTTTCTGTCACTTGCTATGTGATCGACAATATGAGACTTCAGGTTGAGTCTAGGTCTCTCTGGGCCTTATTTTATTGCAACTATTTTATAAGATGTGAGCATAAGTTGCCTAACGTATCACAGTTTTCTGAGACTTGTGATTATACATACTCTAGCCTGGGGAATTTTCTGGCTTCTAACAAATACTCTTTCCTGTGACTACTTGTTCTGACCATCCCCCTCCATTTCTCCTCAACCCATCCTCCACCAAACCTGACTGATGTTACAGTAAGTAGAGTCACTCCTGGGGGAGCCCAGACAGCCTTCCCAGAACTGCCTGTGTGCTTTGATAAGGAAGTGACTCCCAACTACGCTGAGTGTGGGGGAAGGTACAATTGTCTGGTTTGATAATCTTGTCTGGACTTTCCAACTCTGCTCTTGTTTTGACTTCCCCTGCTGCAATCTGAATCTATTCTGGAATCCTAAAGGACTGGGAAAGAACAAAAGAATTTTTTTTATTGTTATAAGGTTTATGACCCCCTGTTTGATGTTTGACAGTGAGAAGGATTAGTTTCTCTTCCTAACAATCATTAACTGCCTTTGCAACCCTAACACTGTATCAAACAAGCACAATGAAGATGACATTCTGTTTAGTTAAAAATTCAAAATTAAATACAAAGTGTCAGGGAGGAAGTGGGGGAGTGCCTAGGTATTTAAAAGCAGGTGAGTTTTCACGTCGTAACACTCACATTATCAGTAAGATCCCTAGACAAATCAAGGCATTTGTCCTTCCAAGGTCTTCTTTAATTCAACAGCCTGAGTGTAAGAGTTACAGAAATTCCCATGATACTGGTAATTCCCAAAACAATGTTTTTCACTTCAGAAATCTTAAGTGAAGAAATAATATGAAGTAGTAAGGAATGTTTCAAAACAGTAGGTCTTTATAAGATTTACAAATTGTCATCTGTTTATATTTCTTACCTCAGGAAAAACAGTAGATCCTTTATAGTTGAAGAAAAGGAAAAAAGTCTGGATTCAACAAGACTTACCTGATAATGTTCTTTCCTTTCTTTCCCTTTGTGGAATAAATAATAAGAATCCCTATATTCTATTTCATTTACTTTAAATTCTTTTCCCTCCCAAAAACAGTCCTGGGGGAATACTGAAAACTCACCTCTATAGATTAAAGGGTTATGTTCAAGTCTCTAAATCAGGCAGCCTCTCTCTGCTTCCTACTTTTCCTTCCTCCTTTGTCTCTCCAAGGGAACTCAGGTAGTTCTGTCAGTCAAAAGGGGATTTATTGTGCCACTGTACTTGGATCTCCCTCTGGAGATATCCAGTTTTGTCCTATCTCTTCCTTTGAAAAGAAAATAGATGAGCTGGCTAAACTGTTAGATCTCACTTCTGGATTCTCCACAGAATTCTGTCCACGAATTGAAACCCCAGCTGAAACAACATCAAAAACAGGAATTCCAATTTTTTTTTCCAGAGTGATAGTGTATGAACGTGTTTTATTACTTGTCATGTGCTTGCGACCAGGGAAACCTCTTCTCACCTATGAGTAAGTAAAAAATATGAAACCAATTTGGAAAATATTCCTCCAAAAAATTTCTAATATTTAAATCATATAAAGGGCTCCATATAAAATTAAATGATGAAGGAATACTTCTTCAAAACCTAATACTTACTATCACGTATATTCCTGAGAGAGGTTAGGAAACTTTTAAGAAATGCTTTCTAGGGAAGAAAAGTTGAAGAGTAAATGAATATTCATTTTCTGTTTCTTTTCATGTGACTTCTATTTGGGCCATAACTTTATGCTGGATAGTTTATACTGCAATTGTCTCACCGAATATACAGCAACACTATGACTAATATAGTTACTTTCATTTCAGTTTTACACCTGAGGAAACGAGGACTTTGGAAATCAAGCAACTTGTCTAAGCTTGGATTCAAACTCAATTTGTCTCTCCATTTATCACATACCCCCTTGGAAATTTAGAGAGAGGATTTTTTTTTAATGATATGTGGCTTCAATTACTAACCTTAAAGTATAAGCAACAGGGATAAGCAAAGATTTTTCCATCTTGCATTTTCAAAACAATATATTAAATCAGATTAGATACTAAAATATACTCAATCACTGTATCAAATTGCAGCACTTCTAAGAAAACTACTTTTAGCGAGTGCAAATATACTTAGCAAGTGCCTAGCACATAGTAGGTACTAAATAAATGTTTACTAGGAACTGCTTATAAAATACGCCTTTATTTCATTAATATGCTGTATTATTTTACCCCCATAAAACTCCATGTTGTGAAAAATGGTGAGGTAGTTAAAATAATTTTTTCTCAGCATTTATAGCCCTTTAATAACTTTTTAAAAGCCAACTTAAAGGTAATTTTAAATTATATACAATGTTACCTCAAAATTTGCATTATAACTTATAATGCAAATGCAAGTGTATATAATACTAATACATGGTAATAAGATATATATTATAGTTACAATATGAGGTAGTAACAACCAGTACTAGAGAGGCTGAAAATGCAGGGGCAAATAAATCTTTGAAAACTTTATGTCATACACTTTCAAGTATTCAACATATTATGGTTTACTTTTGCTTTATACTAATTATTAGCTCAAAAACATTTATTTAAAAAATTGAACTAGAATTTTAAAACGTAAAAAAATTTAAACTAACAAATTAGTCAGTTTTACTATTAGCATCAATCAGTTTTACTATTAGCGTCAACCATTGTAAGTAATTATCGTATATAACAGATCAAAATCCCAGTGAAAATTCATGTACCACAATAGTTGTCTCCAATTATTTCTGTTGTCAAAATAACAATAATTTAAGACTATTGTTACCTCAATAATAGTTACTTCAAAATAAATACCTCTATTCTATTTACCTTAGATTCAAATAAATAATTTTACGTTCGAATTCAACACCCATCTGTTTCACTTTGAGAATGAACAAATAAATGAATCCAATAACAAATGAGAGCTTCAGCATGTATTTACAGATAGACATCTGAACATAGATGAGATGAGTAGAACTGTACTGCAGTGTTAAACCAAACTATCATAAACCTACTGAAAAGTCATGGGAAAATTAGAGAATTCCAAAACTTGGAAATGCAATTTTTTCTTTTAAAGTTCTGAAAAACAAAAATCAGATGAGTCTTTAGTCTGTACACAAATGATCTTGGTACTTATTTCCGACTTATTATGAAGTGATTCATTTTTAAAACAGATGATAAATGATTAGAAAAGGAAAGGGATAATCACTAACATAAACCATGACACCCATTAGGTTTTCTGGATAGTAGATCAGCAATTGTGATAAAAATCAAATGACACGGAGAAAGACTGAGAGAGATAATTAGTAAGCTTGAAAGCAAAAGCAAACTCAACACAATTAAAATAAAATGAAGAAATAAACGATAAAGTCTGGGATTGTGACATTATATAAATGATATAGATAAAATGTAAATTGAAAAACAATGAAACCTTATAGATAAGGTAACTTGTTTTCACTGATTATGAACTTATAAAGCTAGAATAGGAAAAAAATTAATTGCATGCACTCAGAATAGCTTATGGAAATATTTGCAAAACGTCCACCAGTCCAAAAAAGACTGAAGAGAGGGTATGTTGTCAATTGAAAACTATCAGAATTCTGGCCAAGTATTCTGGCAGTCTCCAAACATCAGAACGTTCATTCAGTTTGGTTTTAGGAAGACAAAATGTTACAGGGAGAAGCATGAAAATCTGTCCCACCTGGAGATTAAAAGAGGAATCAAAGTGAAAAATATCAAGCCCTTTACCTGACAAATGTTAGGAACCAACAACTAAAAGAAAAAGGAGTTATTAGTAAGTCCTTCACATATATAATTTTTACAATTTAAAATCTACTTTAGTGTCAGATTTTGTTACCTGAAATTAATCATCATTTGGCAAAAGAACTATGTCATCAGCATAGTAAATATAAATCAGGGCATACTTAATGAAGATTCACCAATAAAGAATGCAGAATTAGAATATAAGACTTATTCACATTATAGGAACAGTAAAATGACTAGAGAACACAAAGTGCTGGGAATAGAAAGGAAAGGTTACTCACAGTTATGTAGTCAAGAAAAAATAATAATCTTCCAGGATGAATGATGTTGTATTTTGAGAATTCAAAACTATTTCCATTTTTTGAAAAGTATCAAGTAAGTTGCATAGTAACATATGCAACATTTTCAAAAGAAAGAAAAATTTTATAGCGTTCAAAATAGATCTACAGAGTGTAACCAAACATAAACTAGTCCATGGGTTTAGAGACCCCTATACTTGAAGAAAGAAAATCTTTAAAAAACTGTATCAACTTAGCATAATTGTATCTTGTTTTCATGAAGACCAGTTAACTTGATTATTTGTTGTGCTTATTGAGACTGTTGTATAGTCCATTAATAAGTTCAGAGAAGTTTGTCTTAATAAGCATACGGTAGTAAAAAAATAGCATTTGGCTCTCAAATATTTTGTTACACACGTAATTCATTGCTATTGATACAACTGATAATGTTGGAATAATAAGTTCATTTGATCCAATGTGAGAAAAAGTAAAACCACGTAGGAATACATGAAAATTCCACATTTAAACCAAATAGAAAGTTAAGATACTCTTAAATAAGCCAGTCACTAATACAACTGTCCGATGAAGTCCACTCAACATCAACATGGGAAACATGGTAAAGAACGTACTGTGGAATAGTCTATAGGAACACATCCTGGGAAAACTCTGCTGTGTTACACTTAAAATACAAAAATACATTTGGTCAAACCAGATAAATACAAGAATAGATACGTGAAGACTCTAAACCAAAGGTGTATCTTTAAAATTCCACTAGCTTTTTTTTTTTTTTTTTTTTCTATTTGAACTATTAAGATCCTTTATTCATAGTGTAATAATATCACTTGGGATTAACTAGATGTGACTGCATGAGTTTGTTTAAGGCCAATCATTATGTGGCTTGGTGTCTATGACAATCTCTGCACATTCAATAGGACATAGGCAAGAATTATTATCAGTGCTATATCCAGCGACCTACAACAAGGTCTGACATGTAGTAGCCAGTGAATACAATTTATTAAATAGATAAATGAACATTAAAATGATAAACACAAAAGCAATCAATGTTACTGACATTTTGTAATACTAGACTTGATAATTTGGGACATACATATAATATCCACATTTTAAAGTAAATAAATGAAAAAGAACATAGATAAGATATTACTGTGCAGCATTTTAAGACCTCCAAGAATACATCTATTGAGAATCAGAAATTCTGATTCAAAACTAACATTTCTATGTGAAAGAGGATGGAAGGACAATGGAATAACAAAAGAAAGTCAGTGAGCACTGTTCTATTCATTAGAACAATTCTCTGATATGAAATAACAAGAATAAAAACATCCCGAAAATAAATCTAATTGAATGAAAACAAAGATAGTACAATGGCTTAGGCCAAATTTGAAAAAGAAAAAAATCAAACAGATATTCAGATATCTTATGAAATACTTAAGAAAAATAAGTCTGGTATGTTTTTAAAAATAACAT
Organism: Macaca nemestrina; assembly: GCF_043159975.1. NCBI lineage: Eukaryota > Metazoa > Chordata > Mammalia > Primates > Cercopithecidae > Macaca > Macaca nemestrina. The sequence continues at coordinate 200,604,185 of NC_092126.1, read as the reverse complement.
AGGTCTAACTTTTTCAATAGTTTAAAGTAATGTGAGCATTTTTGCACTTCTAACTAGATTTTAAATTTTAGTATCTCTCAGACCATTCCTAAAGTATCTCTGTAAACAGAGTTAAAAACTGTCTTTGAATACAAGGTAAGCCCTCCTGCTTTTCATTCATACCATGAAATATTATTCAACAATTAAAAGTAATGTATTCACGGAGGAGCCTCCAATATGTGCTATGTCAAAAAAATAAGGGCTGAGAAAAGGTAACATTAGTATAAAATTGTCTTACACTTCTTGAATTTTGTGCCACATTGAAAATTTTACATCTTCTTCAACTGAAAATGCATTTTATTTAGGATTTCCAAATTGGGACTCTAGCATATATTTGTGCAGGCCTCTGGCTTCTGACGGCCTCTTGAACCTGCTGAATGACATGTTTCCTATGCATATCCTCCCACCACCTTATCAATTTTCACTAAGGATTTATTTTGCTTGAGGGCCACTGTTCTCAATTAAAAATGATAGTACTTTAGGAATGTTCTTGTTTAAAATACCAAGAAACCAACAATACTCTAATGCTGAGTCATCCAGGCTGTCACAAGGCACACAATTTACTCCCAAACCCATCTTCCAGTTCAAACCCAAACCCCGCCAAAACTCCAATATCTAAATGCCATAGACTTTGCAGGATACTAAAAAGCTGTGAGATGTGTAATTTTAAAATACTGCAGCCAGGTGCGGTGGCTCACGCCTGTAATCCTAGCACTTTGAGAGGCTGAAACGGGTGGATCTCCTGAGGTCAGGAGTTTGAGACCAGCCTGGCCAACATGGCAAATGCCCATCTCTACTAAAAATACAAAAATTAGTTGGGCATGGGGGTGGGTGCCTGTAATTCCAGCTACCTGGAAGGTTGAGGCAGGAGAATCGCTTGAACAGCGGGGCAGAGATTGCAGTGAGCCGAGATCATGCCACTTCACTCCAGCCTGGGCAAAACAGTAAAACTGTATCTCAAAAAACAAAACAAAACAAAACAAAACAAAACAAACAAAAAAACAGCATAATGGGCACAAGGTAGTTAGTATTTTTAACTACCTTGGAAATAACCAGCCGAAATAAAATGGACAAGTTACAATCTCAATCATAAAACAGGAACAGTATCATACTTGAGCTAGAGTATGTGAAACAAAATTTAATCTATCTACTTATCTATCAAAAACTCTCATTGATTTGCAAAAACCACAAACAATGCAATAGAAAACTCATGAGATTCTATAGACCAAAAAGTTGAATATCACCTTTTACAATCTAGGTAAAAAATACCTAAGTCCCCGCATAGTTAGCAGATGACAAAAAATAAAGTAAATAAATAAATAAATATAGAGCAATTACAAAAACCAAAATTTTAAAGTGCATACTTGGATATTTTGTAGTCAATATTATCGTTCAACGTGGGGAAAAACGAGTCACTGTACTTGTTTTTTTTTTCTTTTTTTTGAGGCAGAGTCTCGCTCTGTGGCCCAGGCTGGAGTGAGCGGCGCCATCTTGGCTCACTGCAAGCTCCGCCCCCCGGGTTCCCGCCATTCTCCTGCCTCCGCCTCCGGAGAAGCTGGGACCACAGGCGCCGCCACGGCGCCCGGCTAGTTTTTTGTATTTTTAGTAGAGACGGGATTTCACCGTGTTCGTCAGGATGGTCTCCATCTCCTGACCTCGTGATCCGCCCGCCTCGGCCTCCCAAAGTGCTGGGATTACAGGCGTGAGCCACCGCGCCCGGCCGGGTCACTGTATTTGTTGCTGCTGCTCCTTGAACTTGCTCACTGTCTTGCTCCTGCAGCTGTTTGCTCTGTCTATAGTTCACTGTGCTCTACTACACTTCAGCCTGAAACATTTTAAACTAAACTAAATGGTATGTGTAACCATTTTTTTAATTTATGCTAAGTTGAACTTAATAAATACAACTAAAAATTGGATGCAGATATTTATAACACAGTGATATTACAGGCAGAGTTGAAGACCTGAGAAAGTCTCATTTCTCTACCAAAATTCCACGCATTTTAAATGCTGTATACTGGATCTGAGTTGAAACATGTGTGACAGGGAGCATGTGTATGTCTACACATACATCACGTGTACAAGCTAACTGGATATAATGACATCATCTATTTATATTAATTTCACATATATTTCCACTCAGGGCTTGACCTAGATACGAGGTTAGGCAAATACACGCAAAACTGAAGTAGCATTTTTTATCTTATAAAAATTCATGAACATCATTACCACATGCTTTCATTCATTAAAAAAAAAAGAACTAAATACCATCTGTGCATGATAGTCTAATTAGGGGATTAGAACCACAGACGCTTTGCTGGCTCACATGTTGAAGCACATGCCCCTCTGACCATTTCAGGAAAAAAAAAAAAAAAGAACAATGAAAACGTAGTCGGAAGCATCACTGTGGATTCAGCAGTGGCTCCTGGAGATAACTAACCCCACAGAATTTAGCTGTCTGCACTCCCTTTGGGAACTGGCTCTTCGTTTTCCTTGATGTGCATGCCTGCCCCAGCACAAGCCTTAGGATAAACTTGGCAACACATGAATTAGGTTTACATAAGTTCAAACAGCATTTTACAGAAGACTTGTATCTAAAGTCTGCAACACACCGTAGGGACCATTGCTTCCTAGACTTGGTACCAATCATAGAAAAATTAATAATTCTCAATTGTTCTGAAAGAAACTGAATGAGTTACAATCATTACTCAACAGTGATATATAACATATACATGACCCTACATACTATGTAAAATAGAACCTGTAATACCTATTAAAGCATCATGTTAATTTTGGGTCTATTAATTATAGACGCTCCATTAATGACACTGAGTTCATATAGAAAAGTCAAAACACATCTCATTTATTATTAGTTAGGATTGCTTTTCTTACCTTAAACTCCAATAAAATTAGCATGCTAAAACTTTAAACTATGAAGACTATGTAATTTAACATGAGGTAAATCTTACCAGTCCTACCAGTTAGGATCAGAAGGTTGACACCTACACAGTTATTTAAGATGTCGACAATTAAATATGTCCACAAAACAAGAGCAGTGAAATGTTGCCTATTTCATAACCAGAAAGAAATACATACTTTGTAGATTAAAAGGTTTTCAACGTAGAAAATGAGGCTAATGAATAAGCACGAACCCAGCAGCACTTACTGAATAGGGTAACTTTTTGTCCTCCCCACACGGCACAAGGTTAAAAAAAATTAACATGGTGATAATAATAATTATCACAGACTCACTAATTGAAAGAAAGGATTAAATCAGTTAAGCCACCCAAATTGTTACAAACATACAAAAAGAAAATTGTTTCACATTTAAAACAAGATGCAAAATGTCAAGAAAATTGCAAATGTAAATGGCACCACAACCAGGCCGCTGCTCTTTGAACCACTGGGCGATTGGAGATCTAACTCTTTATCTGTTTGTTTTTTTTTATTTCAGTTCCAATAGTGCTCCATAATAGGAGTGACCAGTCTGCCAAAGAGCCCCTACGTATGCCACAGTTTCATAAGACAGGTCTATGTCCAGCTGGAAATAACTTCAAGCATTTTCAGCCCAAACCAACTCTGTATCTACGTCTGTTCAAGTAAAATTGGGTCTACACAATTTCTCCACATTCTGATCCAAAGAGAAAATAAGCCCTCATTTAAATATAGCTTAGAAAATCTGGAATTACATGCTATTCTTTCAGTGGTCAGACCCTGATAGTTATGGACTAGTGTATTCTCTTTGGATTCTGGAGGCCATTTCTTATGAATATTGGCTGCTGCAACAATTTCATATTGTCAACAGATGCTGGGATGCTGCTTATTCAGCTCAGTAGTGGTTGCCAGCAGAGGCTCAGTGCTTCAGGCTGCAGCAAATTAATCCCAGCAGAGATGAGTTTTATTTGTTTCTCTAATAGTGGGAAGAAACATTGAGGAGAGGATTCTGAGCTGTACAAAGACAAGAGACTGCTGGAAATTTCACCAACTCATTTTAGCATCTCCAAGTTGGTGGGAATGTATGTTACCGAGCCCCGCTTAAGTCCGCGTTCCCCTTAGGGCATTCACCTCATAGAGCTTTTCACAACAAACATTCAGTTCTTTGTTCTCCATTTACAGTGAAAAGGGTTAGTCTCATGTAAAGAGATATTTATGTCTGACACTAAAAAATTTGAAGAAAACAATAAAAATGCCACAAAAATTGCAAACAGCAACAATTAAAAGCATTTTTCTTTCATTGGCTAATTTTGAAGATTATGGTTATTTTTAGACACTCAGCATCTTATGGAAGTACTTTGTTTTACTGAAGTTAACTATGATGAGCTAATTTCTCAACTAGAGCCACTATTTTTCATATTCTTCTCTTACTTCCTATTGAGAATTCTTCCTCCACAGAAATAAAAACTGGCAGATTTTATTATCGACTGCATCAGGCCCATGGCCTGATACAGCAAACACTCAAAGGAAAGGGAGAAGCAAGGATGGAAAGAGAAATACTTTCCAGTTGTTTCACTAGACATTCCTTTTAAATTAGCTTATGGGCATCTAAAAAGATCAGAGTTATTCAATTTTGTATAAGAATTACTAATTTAGTATTATACATTTAATGGACATGGCCTTAATAGATCAAATGGAAATAAACACACAGAGGTTATGAATTTTAACTCTGCAATTACTGTTAGATGAATCGTAATAAGTAACACATGGATTTGAGGGTAAATTTTATGTCATTAGATGTGATGTTTATGTACCTTGGAGCCTTGTTTCTCCATTTGTAAAAAAAACTAATAGGATGTAAAAAAGTAGATTTTGGATACCTTTTCTTATTTTTTATTTTAAGGTTCCAAAATTCTAAATATTATAAATTTAGGAAAAGTTTTATATATTTAAAAATAGTACAGATACAGTACAGACATTTGGAGAAGAAGGTGCAACAGGAGTGGCCAACAGAGTCTAGTACGAGTGTAAATTTCCTGTTGTTTCCTGGGTTGTAATTGTAAAAGGCGTCAAGAAATTGATAGTAAAATGAGGTCCCTACAAAACTAAAAAGTAGTAATTTTTTTTCTAAAATGATAGAAATTGGATCATGTATTCATCTGCTTTACAAAGACCGTGTGGACCTGCTGCACATTCACAATGCCACCGTGTGCTGCCGTCCCTTATGTTTCCGTTCTCATCTTTGAGATCACACCCTTTCCTACTTCAAAATACAACAAGCTGTTTTGAGCTGACATTTTGAGCATACGGCCATCATGCTGAATGGAGTGTCTGCCAAGTGTTTCCTCTCCACTGCATCTTTCTGTCACCTCAGGGAACATACATGTTCTCTTTCCACGTTTTCCAATTTCTACTACTCAATGTCAATGGATCCATCCTCAATTCCTATCTCTCCATCTTTCTCCTCTGCCTCCAGGTAGCCCTCTAATCTGTCCCTTTCATTTATGTATTTAATTTATTTACTCATTTTTGAAAAAGACTTGGGGAAAATATTTCTTAGCCCCTTTACCTTCGGGATAACACCTCTGTTCTTCTTCTTTTTTTTTTTTTGAGACTGAGTCTCACTCTATTGCCCAGGCTGGAGTGCAGTGGTGCAATCTTGGCTCACTGCAATCTCCGCCTCCCAGGTTCAAGCAATTATCCTGCCTCAGCCTCCCAAGTAGCTGGGATTACAGGCACGCACCACCACGCCAGACTGATTTTTGTAGTTTTGGTAAAGATGGGGCTTCATCATGTTGGCCAGGCTGGTCTTGAACTCCTGATATCAAATGATCCGCCTGCCTCAGCCTCCCAAAGTGCTGGGATTACAGGCATAAGCCACTGCGCTGGGCCCTTCTCAATCTTTTCTCTCATCTCTCCTCTATGGTAGAAGCACTGAAACAAGTCATTGTGTGTGGTTCCAACAGATTTTTGTGTATTGTGCTTTGGTGCTCAAAGTTTTAATTTTCTAATTTCTGTTAGAAAAAAAAAAAGTGATGTCGGTGGCACAGCAGAATTTAGTATACCTGTAAGATGTACTGATATTTCCTCATGACTTCCAAATGCTTCTTTACATCAACACTCACCTGACTACACCTGCTTGTCTTCAACCATATGAGATACAGATATGTATTATAAACAGGATCTCACTCTGTTGCCCAGGCTGGAGTGCAGTGGCATGATCAGAACTCACCGCAGCCTCGAACTCCTGGCCTCAAGCAATCCTCCCACCTCAGCCTCCCGAGTAGCTGGGACTACAGGTGCACATCACCATGCTTAGCTAATTTTTTAAATTTTCTGTGGTGACAGGGTCTCAAACTCCTGGCTTCAAGTGATCCTCCCACTTTAGCCTTCCAAAGTGCTGAGATTATAGGCATGAGCTACAGTGCCCTGCTGAACATATGATATTTAAACTCTGTACTATTCTACTATATTGTTAATTATTTACTATATAGTATATTTTAAATGTAGTATGGGTTTTTGTGGGTTTACGCAAGAGTCTAATCACCATCTAAAGATCTAATTTCTCTCCTATCTGACATCTAAAGTTTTTGAGATTTGTAGAGTTTAGATCTAGAAGAGATTTCAGAGGGTAACACTTTTGAGAATGAGAGGCCTGAAATCCAGAGAATGAAAGGACCAGCCCAGGGTTTCACAGCAAAGCCAGGACGGGGGATTATGCCGCACGTGCAGAATCAGAGAGCCTGGTGCAGCCCTGACATACGGCCAGAGTGTGCTGGGTGGTTTTGGACGGCAAGTGAACAGTGGGGAGAATGGAGGTAAAAGGAAAGGCAAAGGTGAGCTCATAAGGGACTTTTCCTGTATATTGCTGACACATGGTAGCCACTCAATACATTTTTTAAAAAATGAACACTGAGATGCCAAGCAAAGGAACATGAATGTTATTATACAGCTAATGAAGAATCACTATAGGATTAGAATGAAGAGAATGACAATCACAGACCTGCATCTTAGAAATCAGTTATAGAAGCAATGCAGTGGAAAATGACTTCTGTGAGATGTTACTAAAAGCAAGAAAGCCAGTTATGAAATAGCAATAGTTCAGGCTGGGTGTGGTGGCTCACATCTGTAATCCCAGCACTTTGGGAGGCCAAGGTGGGAGGATTGTTTGAGTCCAAGAGTTCAAGACCAGCCAGAGCAACATAGTGAGAACTCGTCTCTGGGGGGAAAAAAAATTCTTTAAAAATCAGCCAGGCATGGTGGCACAAATCTGTC